>NW_012313192.1:0-2213 GCF_000151885.1 Dipodomys ordii | reverse complement strand
ATAAAGAAGAAGCTTAAGAAGCAGAAGCAGAGGGAGAAACAGAAGAAGGAGAAAGAGCAGAAGAAGGTGAATCAGAAGGAGATGCAGAAGCAGAAAGCGAAGCAGAAACAGAAGGAGAAGAAGATGGAGAAGATGGAGAATCAGAAGAAGCAGAAGCAGAAAGAGAAGGAGAAGATGGAGAAGGAGGAGAAGGAGAAGATGGAGAAGGAGAAGCAGAAGGAGAAGGACAAGCAGGAGAAGCAGAAGAAGCAGAAGCAGGAGAAGCAGAAGAAGAAGAAATAGAAGAAAGAAAAGGAGCAGAAGGAGAAGCAGAAGCAGAAGGAGAAGCAGAAAGAGAAGCAGAAGAAGCAGAAGAAGCAGTAGCAGGAGAAGCAGAAGCAGAAGAAACAGAAGAAGCCCAAGAAGCAGAAGGAGAACCTGAAGCAGAAGGACAAGCAGAAGCAGCAGAAGCTGGAAAAGCAGAAGCAGAAGAAACAGAACAAGGAGAAGAAGCAGAAGCAGAACGAGAAGCAGAAGAAGAAGAAGGAGAAAGAGAAGGATTAGAAGTAGGAGGAGCAGAAGGAGAATCAGAAGCAGAAAGAGAAGCAGAAGGAGAAGAAGAAGGAGAAACAGAAGAAGCAGAAGTAAGAGAAGCAGAAGCAGAAGCAGAATGAGAAGCACAAGAAGGAGAAATTGAAGGAGAAGGAAAATGAGACGGAGAAGCAGAAGGAGAAGTAGGAGAAGCAGAAGAAGGAGAAGCAGGAGAAGCAGAAGCAGAAGAAACAGAAGAAGGAGAAGAGCAGAAGTAGAAGCAGACGGAGAAGCAGAAGCAAAAGGAGAAGCAGAAGAAGCAGAGGCTGAAGCAGAAGAAGAAGAAACAGAAAAAGCAGAAGAAGCAGAAGATGAAGCAGCAGGAGAAGCAGAAGGAGAAGGAGAATGAGAAGGATTAGGCGTAGGAGAAACAGTAGGATAAGCAGAAGCAGAAAGAGAAGGAGAAGGAGAAGCAGGAGAAGCAGAAGGAGCAGAAGCAGGAGAAGCAGAAGCATAATGAAAGGCAGAAGAAGGAGAAATTGAAACAGAAGAAGATGCAGAAGGAGAAGCAGAGCATTAGTAGAAGCAGAAGAAGGAGAAGCAGAAGGAGAAGCATAAAGAGAAACAGAAGGAGAAGCAGGAGAAGCAAAAGCAGGAGAAGCAGAATCAGAAGAAATAGAAGAAGGAGAAGAAGCAGAAGCAGAAAGAGAAGCAGAAACAGAAGGAGAAGCAGAAATGGAAGCAGAAGAAGCCGAAGAAGCAAAAGGAGAACCTGAAGCAGAAGGAGAAGCTGGAGAAGCAGAGGAAGAAGTATCTGGAGAAGAAGAAGGAGAACCAGAAGGAGAAGCAGAAGAAGAAAGAGAAGCAAAAGCAGGAGAAGCAGAAGAAACAGAAGAAGCAGAAGCAGTAGCAGAAGAAGCTGAAGATGCAGAAGCAGAAAGAGAAACAGAAGGAATAGCAGAAGAACGAGAAGGAGAAACAGAAGGAGAAGCAGATGGAGAAGCAGAAGGTGAAGCAGGAAAAGAAGAAGAAGCAGAAGCAGACGGAGAAGCAGAAGAAGGAGAAGGAGAAGCAGAAGCAGAAGAAGAAGCAGAAGGAAAAGCACAAGCAGAAGGAGATGCAGAAGGAGAAGCAGGAGAAGCAGAAGAAACAGAAGCAGAAGGAGAAGAAGGACAAACAGAAGAAGCAGAAGCAAAAGGAGAAGCAAAAGAAGGAGAAGGAGAAGCAGAATCAGAAGAAGCAGAAGCAGAAATAGAAAGAGAAGCCGACGAAGAGAAGCAGAACGAGAAGCAGAAGAAGCAGAATCGGGAGAAGCAGAAGAAGAAGAAACAGAAGAAGGAGAAGGAGCAGAAGGAGAAGCAGAAAGAGAAGCAGGAAAAGCAGAAGAAGCAGAAGCAGGAGAAGAAGAAGCAGAAAACAGGAGAAGGACAAGAAGTAGAAGCAGGTGGAGAAGCAGAAACAGAAGAAGAAGCAGAAAGAGGAAGAGGGGAAGCAGATGAAGCAGAAGCATGAGAAGCAGAAGCATAAGAATCCGAAGAAGCAGAAGCAGACCCTGAAGCAGAAGGAGAAGCAGGAGAAGAGAAGAAGCAGAATCTGGAGAAGCAGAATGAGAAGCTGAGTAGAGCAGAGCAGAGCAGAAAGAGAATCAAAAGCAGAAGGAGAAGCAGAAGAAACAGAAGAAGCAGAAGCAGTAGCAGTTGCAG
>NW_012313191.1:0-2213 GCF_000151885.1 Dipodomys ordii | reverse complement strand
GAAGCAAAAGGAGAAGCAGAAGAAGGAGATTGTGAGAAGGAGAAGGAGAAAGAGAAGCAGAACGAGAAGCAGGAGAAGCAGGAGAAGCAGAAGCAGAAGAAACAGAAGAAGGAGAAGAAGCAGAAGGAGAAGCAGAAACAGAAGGAAAAGCAGAAAGAGAAGCAGAAGAAGCAGTAGCACGAGAAGCAGAAGAAGCAGAAGCCGAAGAAGCAGAAGTAGAATCTGACGCAGAAGGAGAAACACAAGAAGCACAATCTGAAGCAGAAGCAGAAGAAACAGAAATAGTAGAATAAGCAGAAGGAGAAGCACCATGAGAAGCAGGAAAAGCAGAAGGAGAAGGCGAAAGAGAAGGAGTAGGAGTAGGTGAAGCAAAAGGATAAGCAGAAGCAGAAAGAGACGCAGAAGGAGAAGCAGCATGAGAAGTAGGAGAAGCAGGAGAAGCAGAAGAAACAGAAGACGCAGAAGCAGAATGAGAATCAGAAGGAGAAATTGAAGCAGAAGCAGAAGGAGAATCAGAAGCAGAAGCAGAAGGAGAAGCAGAAGGAGAAGGAGAAGCAGAAAAAGAAGCAGAACGAGAAGCAGGAGAAGCAGAAGCAGGAGAAGCAGAAACAGAAAAAAGAGAAGAAGGAGAAGAAGCAGAGGCAGAAGGAGAAGCAGAAACAGAAGGAAAAGCAGAAAGAGAAGCACGAGAAGCAGAAGAAGCAGCAGCAGGAGAAGCAGAAGCAGAAGAAGCCGAAGAAGCAGAAGCAGAACCTGAAGCAGAAGGATAAGCAGGAGAAGCAGAAGAAGCAGAATCTGGAGAAGCAGAAGGAGAAGCAGAAGCAGAAAGAGAAGCATAAGCAGAAGGAGAAGAGGAGGAGAAGCAGAAGAAACAGAAGAAGCAGAGACAGTAGCAGAAGAAGCAGAAGATGCAGAAGCAGGAGGAGAAGCAGAAGGAAAAGCAGAAGAACGAGAAGGAGAAGGAGAAACAGAAGGAGAAGCAGAAAGAGAAGCAGAAGAAGGAGCAGGAGAAGGAAAAGCAGCAGGAGAAGCAGAAAGAGCAGCAGAAGGAGAAGCAGGAGATGCAGCAACAGGAGAAGCAGAAGCAGAAGAAACAGGAGAAGGACAAGAAGCAGAAGCAGAAGGAGAAGCAGAAACAGAAGGAGAAGCAGAAAGAGAATGAGGGGAAGCAGAAGAAGCAGAAGCAGGAGAAGCAGAAGCATAAGAATCCGAAGAAGCAGAAGCAGAACCTGAAGCAGAAGGAGAAGCAGGAGAAGGAGAAGAAGCAGAATCTGGAGAAGCAGAAGGAGAAGCAGAAGAAACAGAAGAAGTAGAAACAGTAGCCGTTGTAGCAGAAGCAGAAGGAAAAGCAGAAGAACAAGAAGGAGAAGGAGAAACAGAAGGAGAAGCAGAAAGAGAGGCTGGTAAAGCAGAAGAAGAAGAAGCACAAGGAGAATCAGAAGGAGAAGCAGAGGAAGGAGAAGGAGAAGCAGAAGTAGAAGAAGATGCAGAAGGAGAAGCAGGAGAAACAGAAGAAGCAGAAGCAGAAGGAGAAGCAGGAAAAGCAGAAGAAGCAGAAACAAAAGTAGAAGCGAAAGAAGGAGAAGGAGAAGGAGAAGCAGAAGCAGAAGAAGAAGCATAAGGACAAGCACAAGCAGAAGGAGATGCAGAAGGAGAAGCAGGAGAAGAAGAAGAAGCAGAAGCTGAAAGGAGAAGCAGAAGTAGGAGAAGGAGGATAAGAAGAAGCAGAATGAGAAGCAGAAGAGGAATGAGAAGCAGAAAAAGAAAAAGAAGAAGCACAATAAGCAGAAGCAGGAGAAGCCGAAAGAGTATAAGCAGAAGAAGCAGAAACAGAAGCAGAAGTAGAAGAGGAAGCAGAAGCAGCAGAAGAAGTAGAACCAGAAATTCAGGCAGGAGAAACAGAAGAAGCAGAAGCAGAAGGAGAAGCAAAAAGAGAAGCAGAAGGAGAAGTAGAAGAAGCAGCAGAAGGAGAAGCAGAAGAAGAAGCAGAAAAACAAGCAGGAGAAGCAGAAGCAGAAAGAGAATTAGAAGCAGAAGAAGCAGAAGCAGAAGAAGAAGCAGTAGAAGCATAAGAAGCAGAAGAAGAAGAAGAAGAAGAAGAAGAAGATGAAGAAGACGAAGGAGAAATGGAAGGAGGAGGAGAAGAAGAAGAAGAAGAAGAAGAAGAAGAAGAAGAAGAAGAAGAAGAAGAAGAAGAAGAAGAAGAAAAAGAA
>NW_012313190.1:0-2213 GCF_000151885.1 Dipodomys ordii | reverse complement strand
CAGAACGAGAAGCAGGAGAAGCAGAAGCAGGAGAAGCAGAAGCAGAAGAAAGAGAAGAAGGAGAAGAAGCAGAAGCAGAAGGAGAAGCAGAAACAGAAGGAAAAGCAGAAAGAGAAGCAGGAGAAGCAGAAGAAGAAGCAGCACGAGAAGCAGAAGAAGCAGAAGCCGAAGAAGCAGAAGCAGAATCTGACGCAGAAGGAGAAACACAAGAAGCACAATCTGAAGCAGAAGCAGAAGAAACAGAAATAGTAGAATAAGCAGAAGGAGAAGCACCATGAGAAGCAGGAAAAGCAGAAGGAGAAGGCGAAAGAGAAGGATTAGGAGTAGGAGAAGCAAAAGGATAAGCAGAAGTAGAAAGAGACGCAGAAGGAGAAGCAGCACGAGAAGTAGGAGAAGCAGGAGAAGCAGAAGAAACAGAAGACGCAGAAGCAGAATGAGAATCAGAAGGAGAAATTGAAGCAGAAGCAGAAGGAGAATCAGAAGCAGAAGGAGAAGCAGAAGGAGAAGGAGAAGCAGAAAAAGAAGCAGAACGAGAAGCAGGAGAAGCAGAAGCAGGAGAAGCAGAAACAGAAAAAAGAGAAGAAGGAGAAGAAGCAGAAGCAGAAGGAGAAGCAGAAACAGAAGGAAAAGCAGAAAGAGAAACACGAGAAGCAGAAGAAGCAGCAGCAGGAGAAGCAGAAGCAGAAGAAGCCGAAGAAGCAGAAGCAGAACCTGAAGCAGAAGGATAAGCAGGAGAAGCAGAAGAAGCAGAATCTGGAGAAGCAGAAGGAGAAGCAGAAGCAGAAAGAGAAGCATAAGCAGAAGGAGAAGAGGAGGAGAAGCAGAAGAAACAGAAGAAGCAGAGACAGTAGCAGAAGAAGCAGAAGATGCAGAAGCAGGAGGAGAAGCAGAAGGAAAAGCAGAAGAACGAGAAGGAGAAGGAGAAACAGAAGGAGAAGCAGAAAGAGAAGCAGAAGAAGGAGCAGGAGAAGGAAAAGCAGCAGGAGAAGCAGAAAGAGCAGCAGAAGGAGAAGCAGGAGATGCAGCAACAGGAGAAGCAGAAGTAGAAGAAGCAGGAGAAGGACAAGAAGCAGAAGCAGAAGGAGAAGCAGAAACAGAAGGAGAAGCAGAAAGAGAAGGAGGGGAAGCAGAAGAAGCAGAAGCAGGAGAAGCAGAAGCATAAGAATCCGAAGAAGCAGAAGCAGAACCTGAAGCAGAAGGAGAAGCAGGAGAAGGAGAAGAAGCAGAATCTGGAGAAGCAGAATGAGAAGCAGAAGGAGAAGCAGAAGCAGAAAGAGAATCAAAAGCAGAAGGAGAAGCAGAAGAAAAAGAAGAAGTAGAAACAGTAGCCGTTGTAGCAGAAGCAGAAGGAAAAGCAGAAGAACAAGAAGGAGAAGGAGAAACAGAAGGAGAAGCAGAAGGAGAAGCAGAAAGAGAGGCTGGTAAAGCAGAAGAAGAAGAAGCACAAGGAGAATCAGAAGGAGAAGCAGAGGAAGGAGAAGGAGAAGAAGAAGTAGAAGAAGATGCAGAAGGAGAAGCAGGAGAAACAGAAGAAGCAGAAGCAGAAGGAGAAGCAGGAAAAGCAGAAGAAGCCGAAGCAAAAGTAGAAGCGAAAGAAGGAGAAGGAGAAGGAGAAGCAGAAGCAGAAGAAGAAGCATAAGGACAAGCACAAGCAGAAGGAGATGCAGAAGGAGAAGCAGGACAAGAAGAAGAAGCAGAAGCTGAAAGGAGAAGCAGAAGTAGGAGAAGGAGGATAAGAAGAAGCTGAAGGAGAAGCAGAAGAGGAATGAGAAGCAGAAAAAGAAACAGGAGAAGCACAATAAGCAGAAGCAGGAGAAGCCGAAAGAGTATAAGCAGAAGAAGCAGAAACAGAAGCAGAAGTAGAAGAAGAAGCAGAAGCAGCAGAAGAAGTAGAACTAGAAATTCAGGCAGGAGAAACAGAAGAAGCAGAAGCAGAAGGAGAAGCAAAAAGAGAAGCAGAAGGAGAAGTAGAAGAAGCAGCAGAAGGAGAAGCAGAAGAAGTAGCAGAAAAACAAGCAGGAGAAGCAGAAGCAGAAAGAGAATTAGAAGCAGAAGAAGCAGAAGAAGAAGAAGAAGCAGTAGAAGCATAAGAAGCAGAAGAAGCAGAAGAAGAAGAAGAAGAAGAAGAAGAAGAAGAAGAAGAAGAAGAAGAAGAAGAAGAAGAAGAAGATGATGAAGACGAAGGAGAAATAGAAGGAGGAGGAGGAGAAGAA
>NW_012313189.1:0-2214 GCF_000151885.1 Dipodomys ordii | reverse complement strand
TGGTACACAGCGGGACAGAGCGGGAAACACAACGAGGTCACAGCGGGGGACAAAGCGGGACAACACGGGACACAGTGTGACACAGCAAGACACAGCGGGACACAGCGGGGGACACAGGGGGGACAGCAGAGGACAGAGCAGGACAGAGCCTGACACAGCGAGGACACATTGGGCCACAGCGGGACACAGAGGAACTCAGTGGGAGACACAGCAGTACACAGCAGGACACAGTGTGACACAGCGGGGAGACAGCAGGGACACAGTGGGGGACACAGCGGGACACAGCAGGTCACAGCGGGGGACACAGCGGGACACAGCAGGGGACACAGAGGGGTACACAGCGGGACACAGCGGGGAAAACAGCGCGGTCACAGCGGGACAGAGCGGGACAAAGCATCGATACAGCGGGCACAGAGCGGGTCACAGCAAGGACACAGCGGGACACAGCGGGACACAGTGGGGGAAACAGGGGGACACAGCGGGAACACAGCGGGGACACAGCGGGGCACAACGGGTCACAGCGGGGGACACAGCGAGGACACAGCGGGTCACAGCGGGACACAGCGTGGGACAAAGCAGGAGACAGCGGGGGACACAGCGAGGACACAGCTGGACACAGCGGGGTACACAGCGGGACACAGCGGAGGACACAGAGGGGGACAGAGCGGGACACAGTGGGGGACAGAGCGTGGGACACAGCGAGACACAGCAGGGACAAAGCTCTACACAGCGGGGTACACAGAGGGACACAGCGGGGACGCAGCGGGGAAACAGCGTGACACAGCAGGACACAGCGGGACACAGCGGGGGACACATCGAGGACACAGCGGCACACAGCATGGGACACAGCAAGGACACAGTGGGACACAGCGGGGGACACAGCGGGACATAGCGGGGAACACAGCGGGGGACACAGCGGGACACAGCGGGACACAGCGGGGGACACAGGGAGGACACAGCGGGACACAGCGGGGGACAGAGCGAGGACACATTGGGACACATTGGGACACAGCGGGATTCAGCGGGGGACACAGCAGTACATAGCGGGACAAAGCGGGACACAGCGGGGACACAGCAGAGACACAGCGGGGGACAGAGCGGGACACAGCGGGGGACACAGGGATGACAGAGCAGGACCCAGCGGGACCCAGCGTGGATACAGCAGGGACCCAGCTGGACACAGCGGGACACAGCGGGGACACAGCAGTAGACACAGCGGGACACAGTGCCGGACACAGCGGGACACAGCGGGGGACAAATGGAGGACACAGCGGGACCCAGCGGGACCCAGCGTCGATACAGCAGGGACACAGCGGGACACAGTGGGGTACACAGCTGGGGACACAGCGAAGACACAGCGGGACACAGCGGGACACAGCGGGGACATTGCGGGAACATAGCAGCACACAGCGGGGTTCACAGCGGGACACAGCGGGACACAGCTGGGGACACAGCGGGGACACAGCGGGACACAGCGGAACACAGCGGGAGTCAAAGCGGGAGACAGCGGGGGACACAGAGGGGACTCAGCGGGGGACACAGCGTGGGACAAAGTGGGACACCACGGGACACAGTGTGACACAGCGGGACACAGCGGGAACACTGCGGGACACAGCAGGACAAAGCGGGGGACACAGCGGGACACAGCAGGACACAGCAGGGGACACAGCGGGGGACAGCGGAGACAGAGAGTGGCCACACCGAGACAAAGCGGTGACACAGCTGGACACAGCGGGGTACACAGCGGGACACAGCGGGCACACAGCGGGGACACAGCGGGACACAGCGGGACACAGCGGGGGACACAGGGAGGACACAGCGGGACACAGCGGGGGACAGAGCGAGGACACATTGGGACACAGCGGGCTTCAGCGGGGGACACAACAGTACGCTGCGGGACAAAGCGGGACACAGCGGGGACACAGCGGGGACACAGCCGAGACACAGCGGGGGACACAGCGCGACACTGCGGGGGACATAGGGATGACAGAGCAGGACTCAGCGGGACCCAGCATGGATACAGCAGAAATCTAGTTGGACACAGCAGGACACAGCGGGGACACAGTGCCAGACACAGCAGGACACAGCGGGGGACAAAGGGAGGACTCAGCGGGACCCAGCGGGACTCAGCGTCGATACAACAGGGACAGAGCGGGACACAGTGGGGTACACAGCTGGGGACACAGCGAGGACACAGCGGGACACAGCGGGGAC
>NW_012313188.1:0-2214 GCF_000151885.1 Dipodomys ordii | reverse complement strand
TCCCCAGCTGTGTAACCCGCTGTGTAACGCTGTGAATCCCGCTGTATCAAGGCTGTGTCCTGCTGGGTCCCGCTGGGTCCTTGCTCTGTTATTCGTGGTGTCCCCCTCTGTCCCCCACTGTGTCCCCTGCTCTGTCCTACTGTGTCCCCCGCTGTGTCCCATTTTGTCCCGCTGTGTCCCCCACGGTGTCCCTGCTGTGTCCCTGCTGTGTCCCAGCTGTGTCACGCTGGGTCCTGCTGGGTCCCGTTGTGTCCCGCTGTAACCCTGCTGAGTCCCCCTGTGTCCCCGCTGTGTCCTGTTGTGTCGTCGCTCTGTCCTCCGCTGTGTCCCGCTGTGTCCTCTGCTGTCTCCCGCTGTGTCACTCTGTGTCCCGCTGTATCCCACTGTGACCCCGCTGAGTCCCCGCTGTGTCCCCTGCTGTCTCCCACTCTGTCCCCCACTGTGTCTCACGCTTTGTCCCCGCTGTGTCCCACTGTGTCCCGCAGTGTCCCACTGTGCCCACACTGTGTCCTGTTGTGTCCACAGCTGTGTACCACGCTGTGTAACGCTGTGTCCCCGCTGTATCTACGCTGTTCCTCGCTGTGTCCCGCTGTGTCCCCCGCTGTGTCCCCCGCTGTGTCCTCGCTGTGTCCCCAGCTGTGTCCCGCTGTGTCCTCACTGGGTCCCCCGCTGGTTCCCGCTGGGGCCCCCGCTGTGTCCCACTGTGTCCCGCTGTGTCCCGCTCTGTCCCTGCTGTGTCCCGCTGTGTCCCGCTGTGTCCTCCTCTGTGTCCCGCTGTGTCCCCCGCTATGTCCCGCTGTGTCCAGCTGTGTCCCGCTCTGTCCCCGCTTTGTGCCCGCTGTTTCCCGCTGTGTACTCCGTTGTGTCCAGCTGTGTCACAGCTGTGTCCCGCTGTGTCCTCTCTTTGTCTCCACTGTCCCCCGCTGTTTCCCCCGCTGTGTCCCGCTGTGTCCCGCTGTGTCCCCCGCTTTGTCCTGCTGTGTCGACGCAGTGTTCCCTCTGTGTCCTGCTGTGTCACACTGTGTCCCATGGTGTCCCGCTTTTCCCCAGCTGTTTCCCCCGCTGAGTCCCCTTTGTGTCCCCACTGTGTCCCGCTGTGTCCCGCTGTGTCCTAGCTGTGTCCCCCGCTGTGTCCCGCTGTATCCCCGCTGTGTCCCAAGCTGTGTCTCGCTGTGTCCCGCTGTGTACCCCGCTGTGTCCCGCTATGTTCCCGCCGTGTCCCCGCTGTGTCCTGCTGTGTCCCACTGTGTCCTCGCTGTGTCCCCCGCTGAGTCCCGTTGTGTCCCCAGCTGTGTACCCCGCTGTGTACCGCTGTGTCCCCGCTGTTTCGATGCTGTGTCTTGCTGTGTCCCACTGTGTCTTCGCTGTGTCCCCCACTGTGTTCTGCTGTGTCACCCGCTGTGTCCCGCTGTGTCCCCCGCTGTGTCCCGCTGTGTCCCCGAAGGGTCACCGCTGTTTCGCGCTGTGTCCCGCTGTGTTGCGTGGTGTCCCGCTTTGTCCCCCGCTGTGTCACCAGCTGAGTCCCCGCTGTGTCCCCGCTGTGTCCCGCTGTGTCCTCGCTGTGTCCCCCGCTGTCTCCCGCTCTGTCCCCAGCTGTGTCTCACACTTTATCCCGTCTGTGTCCCACTCTGTCCCACTGTGTCCCGCTGTGTCCACCACTGTGTCCCTTTGTGTCCCCAGCTGTGTAACCCGCTGTGTAACGCTGTGAATCCCGCTGTATCGAGGCTGTGTCCCGCTGGGTCCCGCTGTGTCCTTGCTCTGTTATTCGTGGTGTCCCCTGCTCTGTCCTACTGTGTCCCCCGCTGTGTCCCGTTTTGTCCCGCTGTGTCCCCCACTGTGTCCCTGCTGTGTCCCTGCTGTGTCCCAGCTGTGTCACGCTGTGTCCTGCTGTGTCCCATTGTGTCCCGCTGTAAACCTGCTGAGTCCCCCTGTGTCCCCGCTGCGTCCTGATGTGTCGTCGCTCAGTCCTCCGCTGTGTCCCTCTGTGTCCTCTGCTGTGTCCCGCTGTGTCACTCTGTATCCCGCTGTATCCCACTGTGACCCCGCTGAGTCCCCGCTGTGTCCCATGCTGTCTCCCACTCTGTCCCCCGCTGTGTCTCACCCTTTGTCCCCGCTGTGTCCCACTGTGTCCCGATGTGTCCCGCTGTGCCCACACTGTGTCCTGTTGTGTCCACAGCTGTGTACCACGCTGTGTAACGCTGTGTCCCCGCTGTA
>NW_012313187.1:0-2214 GCF_000151885.1 Dipodomys ordii | reverse complement strand
CTGCTGTGTCCCGCTGTGTCCCCGCTGTGTCCTCCTGTGTCCCGCTATGTCCTCGCTGTGTCCTTCTGTATCCCGCTGTGTCCCCCGCTGTGCCCCCCACTATTTCCCCGCTGTGCCCCGCTGTGTCCATGCTGTGTGCCCCGCTGTGTCCCCCTGTGTCCTGCTGTGTGTCCCGCTGTGTTCCCCGCTGTGTCCTGCTGTGTCCCGCTGTGTCCCGCTGTGTCCCGCTGTGTGCCTGCTCTCCCCCGGTGTGTCCCCCGCTGTGTCCCGCTGTGTCCTGCTGTGTCCCCGCTGTGGCCCGCTGTGGCCCGCTGTGTCTCCGCTGTGTCACCGCTGTGTCCCTATGTGTACCGCTTTGTCTTCCTCTGTGTACCCCGGTGTGTCCTGCTGTGTCCCCCGCTGTGTCCTGCTGTGTCCTCGCTGTGTCCCCCGCTGTTTCCCACTGTTTCCCCCGCTGTGTCACCCGCTGTGTCCCCAGCTGTGTCCGGCTGTGTCCCGCTGTGTTCCCCTTTGTCCCCCTCTGTCCGGCTGTGTTCTCTGCTGTGTCCCCCGCTGAGTCCCGCTGTGTCCCCCACTGTGTCCCCCACTGAGTCCCCGCTGTGTCCCGCTGTGTCCCTGGTGTGTCCTCGCTGTGTAACTGCTATGTCCCTCTGTGTCCCCGCTGTGTCCCACTGTGTCCCGCAGTGTCCCCCTATGTCCCCTCTGTGTCCTCGCTGTATCCCCTGCTGTGTCCCCGCTGTGTCGCCGCTGTGTCCTAGCTGTGTCCCGCTGTGTCCCCATTGTTCCCCGGTTTGTCCCCACTGTCCCCCGCTGTGTCCCTCGCTGTGTACCTCTGTGTCCCGCTCTGTCCTTGCTTTGTCCCTGCTATGTCCCGCTGTGTCCCTGCTGTGTCCATGCTGTGTTCCACTCTCTCCCGCTGTGTGCAGCTCTGTGTCCTCCGCTGTGTCCCCCACTGTGTCCCGCTGTGTCCCAGTGTGTCCCGCTTTGTCCCCCGCTGTGTCCCACTGTTTCCCACTGTGCCCCTGCTGTGTCCCCGCTGTGTCCCGCTGTGTACCCCGCTGTGTCCCGCTGTTTCCTCGCTGTGTCCCCCGCTGTGTCGTGTTGTGTCCTCGCTGTGTCCCGCTGTGTCCCCCGCTGTGTCCCGCTGCGTCCCGCTGTGTCCCCGCTGTCCGCCGGTGTGTCACCGCTGTCCCCCGCTGTATCCCACGCTGTGTCCCGTTGTGTCCTCGTTGTGTCTCACTGTGTGCCTGCTGTGTCTCCACTGTGTCCCGCTGTGTCCCTGGTGTGTCCTCGCTGTGTAACCGCTGAGTCCCTCTGTGTCCCCGCTGTGTCCCACTGTGTCCCCCGCTGTGTCCCCGCTGTGTCCCCGCTGTGTCCCCGCTGTGTCCTCTGTGTCCCGCTGTGTCCTCGCTGTGTCTTTCTTTATCCCGCTGTGTCCCCCGCTGTGTCCCCCACTATTTCCCCGCTGTGCCCCGCTAAGTCCATTCTGTGTGCCCCGCTGTGTCCCGCTGTGTCCCGCTGAGTGTCCCGCTGTGTTCCCCGCTGTGTCCTGCTGTGTCCCCCGCTATGACCTGCTGTGTCCTCGCTGTGTCCCCCGCTGTTTCCCGCTGTTTCCCCCGCTGTGTCCGGATGTGTCCCGCTGTGTTCCCCTGTGTCCCCCGCTGTGTCCCGCTGTGTTCTTTGCTGTGTCCCCCGCTGAGTCCCACTGTGTCCCCCGCTGTTTACCGCTGTGTCCCCCACTGTGTCCCCAGATGTGTCCCCGCTGTGTCCCCGCTGTGTCCCGCTGTGTGCCTGCTCTCTCCCAGTGTGTCCCCCGCTGTGTCCCTATGTGTCCCGCTGTGTCGCCTCTTTGTCACTGCTGTGTCTCGCTGTGGCCCGCTGTGTGCACGCTGTGTCCCGCTCTGTCCCAAGCTGTGTCCCGCTGTATCCCCCGCTGTGTTCCGCTGTGTCGCTGCTGTGTCCCGCTGTGTCCCCGCTGTGTCCGCGGTGTGTCCCTCTGTGTCCCCGCTGTGTCCCCGCTGTGTCCCCCGCTGTGTCCCCGCTGTGACCCGCTCTGTCCCCACTGTGTCCCGCTTTGTCCCGCTGTGTCCCCCGCTGTATCCCGCAGTGTCCCCCACTGTATCAAGTTGTGTTTCCCGCTGTGTCCCGCTGTGTTCTGCTGAGTACTCCTGTGTCCCCACTGTGTACCGCTGTGTACCAACTGTGTCTCCCTGC
>NW_012313186.1:0-2214 GCF_000151885.1 Dipodomys ordii | reverse complement strand
TCTCCTTCTGCTTCAGATTCTGCTTCTGCTTCTTCGGCTTCTCCTGTTCCTTCTGCTTCTGCTTCTCCTGCTTCTTCTGGTTCTCCTGCTTCTCTTTCTGCTTCTCCTTCTGCTTCTGCTTCTCCTTCTGCTTCTGCTTCTGCTCTTCTACTTCTTCTGTTTATTTTGCTTCTGTTTCTTCTGCTTCTTCTTCTTCTGTTTCTTCTGATTCTACTTCTGCTTCTCTTTCTTCTCCTTCTCTTTCTGCTTCTTCTGATTCTCCTGCTTCTCCTTCTTGTTCTCCTTCTGTTTCTGCTTCTCTTTCTGCTTCTGCTTCTCCTTCTGCTGCTCCTTCTCCTTCTCCTTCTTCTGCTTCTCTCACTGCTTCTGCTTCTGCTTCTTTTGCTTATTCTTTTTCTTCTGCTTCAGCTTCTCCTGCTTCTGCTTCTTCTCCTTCTACTGCTTCTCCTTATACTTCTCCTTATGCTTTTCCTTATGCTTCTCCTTATGCTGCTGCTTCTTCTTCTTCTTCTTCGTCGTCTTCTTCTTCTCTTTCTTCTGCTTCTGCTTTTCCTGCCTCTTCTGCTTCTACTGCTTCTCTTTCTGCTTCGTGTCCTTCTCCTGTTTCTTCTCCTTCTGCTTCTCCTGCTTCTGCTTCTTCTGCTTTTCCTGCTTCTGCTTCTTCTGCTTTTCCTGCTTCTCTTTCTGCTTCTCCTTCTGCTTCTCCTTCTGCTTCTGCTCCTTCTCCTTCTTCTGTTTCTTCTTCTTCTGCTTCTCCCGCTTGTGCTTCTTCTGCTTCTCCTGCTTCTCATTCAGCTTCTCTTTGTCGGCTTCTCTTTCTATTTCTGCTTCTGTTCCTTCTGATTCTGATTCTTCTCCTACTTCTTCTTCTGCTTCTGCGTCTTCTGTATTTCCTGCTTCTCCTTCTGCATCTCCTTCTGCTTGTGCTTTTCCTTCTGCTTCTTCTTCTGCTTGCTCCGGCTTCTCCTTCTCCTTCTTCTGCTTCTCCGTCTGCTTCTGTTTCTTCTGCTTTTCCTGCTTCTCCTTCTGCTTCTCCTTCTATTTCTCCTTCTCGTTCTTCTGCTATTCCTTCTGCTTCTCTTTCTGCTTCTGCATCTTCAGCTTCTTCTGCTACTGATTCTGCTTCTTCTGTTTCTTCTGCTTCTCATTCTGCTTTTGCGTCTCTTTCTGCATCTGCTTCTCCTTCTGCTTCTCCAGATTCTGCTTCTTCTGCTTCTCCTGCTTCTCCTTCTGGTTTAGGATCTGCTTTTGCTTCTTCGGCTTCTTCTGCTTCTTTTTCTGCTTCTCCTTCTGTTTCTGCTTCTATTTCTGCTTCTGCTTTCTTCTCCTTCTTCTATTTCTTCTGATTCTGCTTCTGCTTCTCCTTCTTCTCCTTCTCTTTCTGCTTCTTCTGATTCTCCTGGTTCTCCTTCTTGATCTCCTTCTGTTTCTGCTTCTCTTTCTGCTTCTGCTTCTCCTTCTGCTGCTCCTTCTCCTTCTCCTTCTTCTGCTTCTCTCACTGCTTCTGCTTCTGCTTCTTTTGCTTATTCTTTTTCTTCTGCTTCAGCTTCTCCTGCTTCTGCTTCTTCTCCTTCTGCTGCTTCTCTTATACTTCTCCTTATGCTTCTCCGTATGCTTCTTCTTCTTCTTCTTCTTCTTCTTCTTCTTCTTCTTCTTCTTCTTCTTCTTCTTCTTCTTCTTCTTCTTCTTCTTCTTCTTCTTCTTCTCTTTCTTCTGCTTCTTCTTTTCCTGCCTCTTCTGCTTCTACTGCTTCTCTTTCTGCTTCTTGTCCTTCTCCTGTTTCTTCTCCTTCTACTTCTCCTGCTTCTGCTTCTTCTGATTTTCCTGCTTCTCTTTCTGCTTCTCCTTCTGCTTCTCATTCTGCTTCTGCTCCTTCTCCTTCTTCTGTTTCTTCTTCTTCTGCTTCTCCCGCTTGTGCTCCTTCTGCTTCTCCTGCTTCTCGTTCAGCTTCTCTTCGTTGACTTCTCTTTCTATTTCTGCTTCTGCTTCTTCTGATTCTGATTCTTCTCCTTCTTCTTCTCCTTCTGCTTTTGCGTCTTCTGCATTTCCTGCTTCTCCTTCTGCATCTCTTTCTGCTTGTGCTTTTCCTCCAGTTCTTCTTCTGCTCCGGCTTCTCCTTCTCCTTCTTCTGCTTCTCCGTCTGCTTCTGATTTCTGCTTCTTCTCTTACGGCTTCTCCTGCTTCTGCTTCTTGTCCTCCTCCTGCTTCTCTTTC
>NW_012313185.1:0-2214 GCF_000151885.1 Dipodomys ordii | reverse complement strand
AGAAGCAGAAGTAGCAGAAGAAGAAGCAGAAGAAGATGTAGAAGAAGCAGAAGAAGAAGAAGAAGAAGCAGAAGAAGAAGAAGAAGAAGAAGAAGAAGAAGAAGACGAAGACGAAGAAGAAGACGAAGAAGAAGAAGAAGAAGAAGAAGAAGAAGAAGAAGAAGAAGAAGAAGAAGAAGAAGAAGAAGAAGAAGAAGAAGAAGAAGAAGAAGAAGAAGGAGAAGGAGAAGCAAAAGGAGAAGGAGAAGCAGAAGGAGAAGAAGAAGCAGAAGTAGAAGCAGAAGGAGAAGTAGAAGAAGGAGAAGGAGGAGCAGAAGAAGGAGAAGGAGGAGCAGAAGGACAAGCAGCAGGAGAAGCAGAAAGAGAAGCAGGAGAAGCAGAAGAAGCAGAAGCAGGAGAAGCAGAAGCAGAAGAAAAAGAAGAAGCATGAGAAGCAGAAGCAGAGGAAGGAGAAGATGTAGAAGCAGAAGGAGAAGCAGAAGGAAAAGCAGGAGAACTAGAAGGAGAAGGAGAAACAGAAGGAGAAGCAGAAGGAGAGGCAGAGGGAGGAGCCGAAGGAGAAGCAGGAAAAGCAGAAGAAGCAGAAGCAAAGGTGAACCAAAAGAAGCAGGAGAAGCAGAAGCAGAAGAAGAAGCATAAGAACAAGCACAAGCAGAAGGAGATGCAGAAGGAGAAGCAGGAGAAGCAGAAGAAACAGAAGCTGAAGGAGAACCTGAAGTAGGAGAAGGAGAAGAAGAGGAGGAGAAGCAGAAGCAGAAGGAGAAGCAGAAGCAGAATGAGTAGCAGAAAGAGAAGCAGGAGAAGCACAAGAAGCAGAAGCAGGAGAACCCGAAAGAGAAGAAGCAGAAGAAGCAGAAACAGAAGCAGAAGGAGAAACAGGAGAAGCTAAGAAGTAGAAGCAACTGAAGCAGAAGCAAAGCAAACAGAAGAAGCATAAGTAGCAGAAGCAAAAGCAGAAGTAGAAGCAGAAGAACGAGAAGGAGAAGGAGAAAGAGAAATATAAGGAGAAGCAGAAGCAGAAGGAGAAGGAAGAGCAGCAGAAGCAATAGGAGAAGCAGAAGGAGAAACAGAAGCAGAATGAGAAGCAGAAAGAGAAGCAGTAGAAGCAGAAGAAGCAGGAAAAGCAGAAGCAGAAGAAAGAGAAGAAGAAGAAGAGCAGAAGCAGAAGCAGAAGTAGAAACAGAAGCAGAAGGAGAAGGAGAAAGAGTAGCAGGAGAAGCAGAAGAAGCAGAAGCAGGGGAAGGAGAAGGAGAAGAAGCAGAAAAAGCAGAAGCAGAACCTGAACCAGAAGGAGAAGCAGGAGAAGCAGAAGCAGAAGAAGCAGAAGCAGAATGAAAAGCAGAAGAAGGAGAAATTGAAACAGAAGAAGTTGCAGAAGGAGAAACAGAAGCAGAAGGAGAAGCAGCAGTAGGAGTAGAATGAGAAGCAGAAGGATAATCATAAAGAGAAGCAGAAGGAGAAGAAGGAGAAGCAGAAGCGGGAGAAGCAGAAGGAGAAGAAATAGAAGAAGGAGAAGAAGCAGAAGGAGAAGCAGAAACAGAAGGAGATGCAGAAATAGAAGCAGAAGAAGCCGAAGAAGCAGAAGAAGAACCTGAAGCAGAAGGAGAAGCAGAAGAAGCAGAATCTGGAGAAGGAGAAGGAGAACCAGAAGGAGAAGCAGAAGCAGAAAGAGAAGCAAAAGCAGAAGGAGAAGCAGAAGAAACAGAAGAAGCAGAAGCAGTAGCAGAAGAAGCTGAAGATGCAGAAGCAGAAGGAGAAGCAGAAGGAAAAGAAGAAGAACAAGAAGGAGAAGGAGAAACAGAAGGAGAAGCAGAAGGAGAAGCAGAAGGAGAGGCAGGAAAAGCAGAAGAAGCAGTAGCAGACGGAGAAGGAGAAGCAGAAGTAGAAGAAGAAGCATAAGGACAAGCACAAGCAGAAGGAGATGCAGAAGGAGAAGCAGGAGAAGCAGAAGAAGCAGAAACAGAAGGAGTAGAAGAAGAAGCAGAAGAAGCAGAAGCAGAAGCAGAAAGAGAAGCAGACGAAGAGAAGCAGAACGAGAAGCAGGAGAAGCAGAAGACGAAGAAACAGAAGAAGGAGAAGTAGCAGAAGCAGAAGGAGAATCAGAAAGAGAAGCAGAAACAGAAGGAGAAGCAGAAAGAGAAAGAGGGGAAGCAGAAATAGCAGAGCAGGAGAAGCAGAAGCAGAAGAAAAAGAATAAGCATAAGAAGCAGAATC
>NW_012313184.1:0-2214 GCF_000151885.1 Dipodomys ordii | reverse complement strand
GTGTCCCGCTCTGTCCTCCCTGTGTCCCCGGCTGTGTCTCGCTGTGTCCCCTGCTGTGTCCTGTTGTGTCCACTGCTTTGTTCCTGCTCTGTCCCGCTGTGGCCCACTCTGTCCCCGC
This sequence comes from Dipodomys ordii, assembly GCF_000151885.1. Taxonomy (NCBI): domain Eukaryota; kingdom Metazoa; phylum Chordata; class Mammalia; order Rodentia; family Heteromyidae; genus Dipodomys; species Dipodomys ordii. Next base: position 2,096 of record NW_012313184.1, on the reverse strand, counting down.
TGTATCGACGCTGTGTCCCCCTGGGTCCCGCTGTGTCCTCGCTGTGTCCACCGCTGTGTACCGCTCTGTCCACCGCTGTGTCCCGCTGTGTCCCCCGCTCTCTCCCCCTGTGTCCACCGCTGTGTCCCGCTGTTTCCCCCGCTGTGTCCCGCTGTGTCCTCGCTGTGTCCCCCACTGTCTCCCGCTCTGTCCCCCGCTGTGTCTCACGCTTTGTCCCCGCTGTGTCCCACTGTGTTCTGCTGTGTCCCGCTGTGCCCCCACTGTGTCCCGTTGTGTCCACAGCTGTGTACCACACTGTGTAACGCTGTGTCCCCGAAGTATCGACGCTGTGTCCCGCTGGGTCCCGCTGTGTCCTCGCTGTGTTCACGGATGTGTCCCGCAGTGTCCCCCGCTGTGTCCCCCGCTGTGTCCTCGCTGTGTTCCCCACTGTGTCCCGCTGTGTCCTCGCTGGGTCCCCCACTGTGTCCCGCTGTGTCCCTCGCTGTGTCCCGCTGTGTCCCGCTCGGTCCCTGCTGTGTCCCGCTGTGTCCTGCAGTGTCCTCGCTGTGTCCCCCTCTGTCTCCCGCTCTGTCCCCCGCTACGTCTCACGATTTGTCCTCGCTCTGTCCCACTGTGTCCTGCTGTGCCCCCACTGTGTCCCGTTGTGTCCACAGATGTGTACCACGCTGTGTAACGCTGTATCCCCGCTGTATCGACGCTGTGTCTCGCTGGGTCCCGCTGTGTCCTCGCTGTGTTCCCCACTGTGTCCCGCAGTGTCCCCCGCTGTGTCCCCTGCTCTGTCCTCGCTGTGTCCCCTGCTGTGTTCCGCTGTGTCCTCGCTGGGTCCTCCGCTGTGTCCCGCTATGTCCCCCGCTGTGTCCCGCTGTGTCCTCGCTGTGTACCCCGTTGTGTCCCGCTGTGTCCTCGCTGGGTCCCCCGCTGTGTCCCGCTGTGTCCTCGCTGTGTCCCCCGCTGTGTCCCGCTGTGTCCCGCTGTGTTCCGCTCTGTCCCTGCTGTGTCCCGCTGTGTCCTGCTGTGTCTTCGATGTGTCCCCCGCTGTCTCCCGCTCTGTCCCCCGCTTCGTCTCACGATTTGTCCTCGCTGTGTCCCACTGTGTCCCGCTGTGTCCCGCTGTGCCCCCACTGTGTCCCGTTATGTCCACATATGTGTACCACGCTGTGTAACGCTGTATCCCCGCTGTATCGACGCTGTGTCCCGTTGTGTCCTCGCTGTGTTCCCCGCTGTGTCCCGCTGTGTCCCGGTCTGTCCCTGCTGTGTGCCGCTGTGCCCTGCTGTGTCCTCCCTGTGCCCCCGCTGTCTCCCGCTCTGTCCCCTGCTGTATCTCACGATTTGTCTTCGCTTTGTCCCACTGTGTCCCGCTGTGTCCCGCTGTGCCCCCACTGTGTCCGCTTGTGTCCACAGATGTGTACCACACTGTGTAACGCTGTATCCCCGCTGTATCGACGCTGTGTCCCGCTGTGTCCCGCTGGGTCCCGCTGTGTCCCCCGGTGTGTCCCCTGCTGTTTTCCTGTCTGTGTCCCCCGCTGTGTCCTGCTGTGTCCTCGCTGGGCCCCCTGCTGTTTCCCGCTGGGTACCCCGCTGTGTCCCGCTGTGTCCTCCACTGTGTCCCGCTGTGTCCTCGCTGTGTCGCGCTCTGTCTCCCCCTTGTCCCCGCTGTGTCCCGCGCTGTCCCGTGGTGTCCCGCTTTGTCTCCCGCTGTGTCCACCGCTGAGTCCCCGCTGTGTCCTCGCTGTGTCCTGCTCTGTCTCCTCCTTGTCCCCGCTGTGTTCCGCTGTGTCCCGTGGTGTCCCGCTTTGTCCCCCGCTGTGTCCCCTGCTGAGTCCCTGCTGTGTCCCCGCTGTGTCCCGCTCTGTCCTCCCTGTGTCCCCGGCTGTGTCCCGCTGTGTCCCCTGCTGTGTCCTGCTGTGTCTACTGCTTTGTTCCTGCTGTGTCCCGCTGTGGCCCACTCTGTCCCCACTGTATCGACGCTGTGTCCCGCTGGGTCCCGCTGTGTCCTCGCTGTGTCCACCGCTGTGTACCGCTCTTTCCACCGCTGTGTCCCGCAAATGTCCCCCGCTCTGTCACCCTTTGTCTACCGCTGTGTCCCGCTGTTCCCC
>NW_012313183.1:0-2214 GCF_000151885.1 Dipodomys ordii | reverse complement strand
TTCTTCTGCTTCTCGTTCTGCTTCTGCTTCTTCTGCTTGTTCGGTTTCTTCTGCTTCTGCTTTTCCAGCTTCTGATGCTTCTGCTTCTCCTTCTGCTTCAGGTTCTCCTTCTGATTCTTCGGCTTCTTCTGTTTCTTCTGCTTCTGCTTCTCCTGCTACTGCTTCTTCTGCTTCTCTTTCTGCTTCTCCTTCTGCTTCTGCTTCTCCTTCTGCTCCTTCTCCTTCTTCTGTTTCTTCTTCTTCTTCTGCTTCTCCCGCTTCTGCTTCTTCTGCTTCTCCTGCTTGTCCTTCACCTTCTGATTCTCCTTCTCCTTCTTCTGCTTCACTTTCTGCTTCTGCTTCTTCTGATTCTCCAACTTCTCCTTCTTCTTCTTCTATTTCTGCTTCTCTTTCTGCTTCTGCATTTCCTTCTGCTTCACCTTCTGCTGCTCCTTCTCCTTCTTCTGTTTCTCCCTCTGCTTCTGCTTCTTATGCTTCTTCTTTTTCTTCTGGTTCTGCTTCTCCTGCTTCTGCTTCTTCTGCTTCTACTGATTCTTCTTCTGCTTCTACTTCTCTTTCTGCTTCTGCTTCTCCTGCTTGTTTTTCTGCTTCTTCTGCTGCTTTTTCTACTTCTCCTTCTGCTTCTCTTTTTGCTTCTCCTTCTGCTTCTTCTGTTTCTCGTGCCTGAATTTCTGGTTCTACTTCTTCTGCTGCTTCACCTTCTCCTTCTGCTTCTTTTTTTGCTTCTTCTCTTTCAGCTATTCGGCTTCTCCTGATTCTTGTCCTCCTCCTGCTTCTCTTTCTGCTTCTCATTCTGCTTCTGCTTCTCCTTCTGCTTCTGCTTCTCCTCCTTTTCCTTCTCCTACTTCTGCTTCTCTTTCAGCTTCTGCTTCTTCTGCTTCTCCTGCTTCTCCTTCTGCATCTCCTTCTGCTTGTGCTTGTCCTTATGCTTCTTCTTCTGCCTCTGCTTCTCCTTCTCCTTCTTTTGCTTCACCTTTTGTTTCTGCTTCTTCTGCTTTTCCTGCTTCTCCTTCTGCTTCTGCTTCTTCTGCTTCTCCTTCTGCATCTTCTTCTGCTTCTGCTTCTCCTTCTCCTTCTGATTCTCCTTCTGCTTCTTCTTCTTCTGCTTTACCTGCTTCTCTTTCTGCTTCTCCTTCTGCTTCACCTTCTGTTTCTCCTTCTCCTTCTTGTTCTTCTGCTTTTCCTTCTGCTTTTCCTACTGCTTCTGCTACAACTGCTACTGCTTCTACTTCTTCTGTTTCTTCTGCTTCTCCTTCTGCTTTTGATTCTCTTTCTGCTTCTGCTTCTCCTTCTGCTTCTCCTTCTGCTTCTAAAGATTCTGCTTCTCCTGCTTCTCCTTCTGCTTCAGGTTCTGCTTCTGCTTCTTCGGATTCTTATACTTCTGCTTCTCCTGCTTCTCCTTCTGCATCTCCTTCTGCTTGTGCTTGTCCTTATGCTTCCTCTTCTGCCTCTGCTTCTCCTTCTCCTTCTTTTGCTGCACCTTTTGTTTCTGCTTCTTCTGCTTTTCCTGCTTCTCCTTCTGCTTCTGCTTCTTCTGCTTCTCCTTCTGCATCTTCTTCTGCTTCTACTGCTTCTCCTTCTCCTTCTTCTTCTCCTTCTCCTCCTTTTCCTTCTTCTTCTTCTTCTTCTTCTTCTTCTTCTTCTTCTTCTTCTTCTTCTTCTTCTTTTTCGTCTTCTTCTTCTTCTTCTTCTTCTTCTTCTTCTTCTTCTTCTTCTTCTTCTTCTTCTTCTTCTTCTTCTTCTTCTTCTCTTTCTGCTGCTTCTGCTTTTCCTGCGTCTTCTGCTTCTAGTTCTTCTCTTTCTGCTTCTCCTTCTCCTTCTGCTTCTGCTTCTGCTTCTTGTCCTTCTCCTGTTTCTTCTGCTTCTGCTTCTCCTGCTTCTGCTTCTTCTGCTTTTCCTGCTTCTCTTTCTGCTTCTCCTTCTGCTTTTGCTCCTCCTTCAGCTTCTGCTCCTTCTATTTCTTCTGTTTCTTCTTCTTCTGCTTCTCCCGCTCTGCTTCTTCTGCTTCTCCTGCTTCTCGTTCTGCTTCTCTTCGTCGGCTTCTCTTTCTACTTCTCCTTCTGCTTCTTCTGATTCTGCTTCTTCTCCTTCTTCTTCTCCTTCTGCTTCTGCTTCTTCTGCTTCTCCTGCTACTCCTTCTGCATCTCCTTCTGCTTGTGCTTTTCCTTCTGCTTCTTCTTCTGCTTCTGCTTCTCCTTCTTCTGCTTCTCCGTC
>NW_012313182.1:0-1212 GCF_000151885.1 Dipodomys ordii | reverse complement strand
CCCCCGCCCCCCCCCCCGCTTCGGGCTTCCCTGGAGTCTTGCTCCTAATTATCTCTTTAATATCTCTTTATCTTCCAGCCCCTGCTTCCTGACCGGATGGTGATATCTGAAGCACTCAGCGGCAACCAGACAGCCAGAGGGGAACGCGAGCCATCCATGCAGGTGGCGTAACCCTCCATCCTCACACCCCCCCGCAGGCGATTACTCGACCACGACCACGACCTCCGACCCCCCCCTGCACCAAAATCCACAACCCTACCCTCGGAACAAAATAAAACAAATTTGCTTGAATCTCACGCTGCCTTTTGTTTGTAATTGACGCAATAGGCGAAGGGGAGGGATCTCATTTCTGGTGCCTGAAGGGGGGGGAGGTGGGAGGGGGCAGGGGAATTGGAGAGGAGAGAAGAGGGGGCAGAGGGCATCTCAGTGTATCTGTGTGTGTGCGTGCGTGCATCTTTGAGGAAACTCAAAGATCGGACACCACGTCTCTGTCTCTTGTCTCTCTGTTTCTGTTTCTCTATTTCTCTCTCTGTGTCTCTCTTTGTCTCTTCTCTATTTCTCTCTCTGTGTCTCTCTTTGTCTCTGTCTGTCTGTCTGTCTCTCTCTCTCTCTCTCTCTCGTTTGAAGTCTCTCTCCCGCCCGCCCGCCCGCCCGCACTCCCTCCCTCCTTTTCCTCTCGACTTGCCAGTCAATCCTGGGGCTTGAGCTACTGTACTGGCGCTCCAACACACAACGGTCCCACTCCGAGCCTGCCTGCCTGCCTGCCTATGCATGGGCCCCATACTCCAACGAGGCACATCATCATCCCCACCCCACCCCTTCTCTGAAAAGAAGGCAGTCTCTCTCGGGGACAGCCAGCCTGGGCCGGTTTTCTCAGTCAGTCAGTGCGTGGTTTGTTTGTTCTTTTTTTTCCCCCATGCATTTCATGAGAGAAAACTGCAATTCACAAAACCACCACTAGATGGCGCGCGTTCGCCGTCGACAAGGTGGATGGGGCGGCGGGAGGGGCAAAACACGGGTCGGGTCAGTCACTCACTCAGTCAGTCAGTCCTCACCTACCCGGCAGTGGGGAGTGAGAGTTCTGACATACACATACATATAGGTTGTTATGATTCATTATTATCATCATTTGCTTTTCCTCTGTCGTAGCCATGACGACGGGGAAGGGGAGGGGCGGGGTTTCGACCGCCAGCCGACGTGGTGCGGAGGTGA
>NW_012313181.1:0-2215 GCF_000151885.1 Dipodomys ordii | reverse complement strand
TCAGAAGAAGATAAAATAGAAGTGCAATGCTTTTGCACTCGCCGCAGAGCTTCACCAGTATTATTAACTATAGAACACCCAAATAACAGCAGCATTACTTAGAAGAGTAGCAACTACTGTTTCAAAAGCAGTTCGCATTAACTAATTTTCTTTATTGCATTTTTAATCTGTATCTTCTATGAGTTTTATCAACTACTGCACTATCAGAAGATGAACAGTAGTATCTTGTGAAGAACTAGATGAAGAAGAAGAAGAAGAAGTAGAAGAAGATGAAGAAGGAGGAGGAGAAGGAGGTGGAGGAGGTGGTGGTCAAGGAGGAGGAGGAGGAGAAGGAGAAGAAGAAGAAGAAGAAGAAGAAGAAGAAGAAGAAGAAGAAGAAGAAGAAGAAGAAGAAGAAGAAGAAGAAGAAGAAGAAGAAGAAGAAGGAGAAGGAGAAGCAGAAGGAGAAGGAGAAGCTCAGGGAGAAGCAGGAGGAAAAGAATAGAAGGAGACAGAGTAGGATTAAGAGTAGGAGAAGCAGAATGCTAAGCAGAAGGAGAAGAAGAAGGAGAAGCAGAAGGAGAAGCCGAAGAAGCAGAAGCATGGGAAGCAGAAGAAGAAGCAGAATGAGAAGCAGAAGAAGGAGAAATTGAAGCAGAAGCAGAAGGAGAAGCAGAAGGAGAAGGAGAATCAGAAACAGAAGAAGAACAAGAAGGAGAAGCAGGAGAATCAGAAGAAGCAGAAGTAGAAGCAGACAGAGAATCAGAAACAGAAGGAGAACAAGAAGGAGAAGCAGGAGAATCAGAAGAAGCAGAAGTAGAAGCAGACAGAGAAGGTGAAGAAGGAGAAGCAGAAGTAGAATCAGAAGAAACAGAAGAAGAAGAAGCAGAAGAAACAGAAGCAAAAGAAACAGAAGAAGGAGAAGAGCAGAAGCAGAAGCAGAAGGAGAAGCAGAAGCAGAAGGAGAAGCAGAAAGAGAAGCAGGAGAAGCAGAAGAAGCAGGAGAAGCAGATGCAGAAGAAACAGAAGAAGCAGAAGCAGAATCTGAATCAGAAGGAGAAACAGAAGAAGCACAATCTGAAGCAGAAGCAGAAGAAACAGAAATAGTAGAATAAGCAGAAGCAGAAGCACCAGGAGAAGCAGAAGAAGAAGAAGAAGAAGAAGGCGAAAGAGAAGGATTAGGAGTAGGAGAAGCAAAAGGATAAGCAGAAGCAGAAAGAGACGCAGAAGGAGAAGCAGCACGAGAAGTAGGAGAAGCTGGAGAACCAGAAGCAGGAGAAGCAGAAGAAACAGAAGACGCAGAAGCAGAAGGAGAAGTAGAAGGAGAAATTGAAGCAGAAGCAGAAGGAGAAGCAGAAGCAAAAGGAGAAGCAGAAGAAGGAGAAGGAGAAGGAGAAGCAGAAAGAGAAGCAGAACGAGAAGCAGGAGAAGCAGAAGCAGGAGAAGCAGAAGCAGAAGAAACAGAAGAAGGAGAAGAAGCAGAAGGAGAAGCAGAAACCGAAGGAAAAGCAGAAAGAGAAGCAGGAGAAGCAGAAGAAGCAGCAGCACGAGAAGCAGAAGAAGCATAACCCGAAGAAGCAGAAGCAGAATCTGACGCAGAAGGAGAAACAGAAGAAGCACAATCTGAAGCAGAAGCAGAAGAAACAGAAATAGTAGAATAAGCAGAAGGAGAAGCACCATGAGAAGCAGGAAAAGCAGAAGGAGAAGGCGAAAGAGAAGGAGTAGGAGTAGGAGAAGCAAAAGGATAAGCAGAAGCAGAAAGAGACGCAGAAGGAGAAGCAGCACGAGAAGTAGGAGAAGCAGGAGAAGCAGAAGAAACAGAAGACGCAGAAGCAGAATGAGAATCAGAAGGAGAAATTGAAGCAGAAGCAGAAGCAGAAGGAGAAGCAGAAGCAGAAGGAGAAGCAGAAGGAGAAGGAGAAGGAGAAGCAGAAAAAGAAGCAGAACGAGAAGCAGGAGAAGCAGAAGCAGGAGAAGCAGAAACAGAAAAAAGAGAAGAAGGAGAAGAAGCAGAAGCAGAAGGAGAAGCAGAAGCAGAAGGAAAAGCAGAAAGAGAAGCACGAGAAGCAGAAGAAGCAGCAGAAGGAGATGCAGAAGCAGAAGAAGCCGAAGAAGCAGAAGCAGAACCTGGAGCAGAAGGATAAGCAGGAGAAGCAGAAGAAGCAGAATCTGGAGAAGCAGAGAAGCAGAATCAGAAAGAGAAGCATAAGCAGTGGAGAAGAGGAGGAGAAGCAGA
>NW_012313180.1:0-2215 GCF_000151885.1 Dipodomys ordii | reverse complement strand
GCAGTGGGACACAGCGGAGACAAAGCGTGATACACAGCAGGGGACAGAGCTGGAGACAGCGGGGGACACAGCGGGGACACAGCGAGGACACAGCAGGACAGAGCGGGACACTGCAGGGCACAGCGGGGGACACAGCGGGACATAGCGGGGGACACAGCGGGAGACAGCGGGGGACACAGGGAGGACACAGCGGGACACAGCGCTGACACTGCGGGGACACAGCGGGGGACACAGCGGGGGACACAGCCGGACACAGCGGGACACAGCGGGGGACACATGGAGGACTCAGCGGGACAAAGCGGGGACACACCGGCGACTCACCGGGGGACACAGCGGGGGACAAAGCGGGACACCACAGAACACAGTGGGAAACAGCGGGACACAGCGGGGAAACTGCGGGGACACAGGGGGACTAAGCGTGGGACACATAGGGACACAGCGGGGGACACAGCGGGGGACACAGCGGGACCCAGTGAGACACAGCGGGGCACACAGGGGGGACACAGCGGGACCCATCGGGGAACACAGCGAGGACACAGCGGGACCCAGAGGTACACAGCGTCGATACAGCGGAGACACAGCATTACACAGCGTGGTACACAGCTGTGAACACAACGGGACACAGTGGGGGCACAGCGGGACACAGCAGGACACAGTGGGACACAGCGGGGACAAAGCTTGAGACACAGCGGGGTACAGAGCGGGAGACAGCAGGGGACACAGCGAGGACACAGCAGGACACAGCGCTGACACTGCGGGGGACACAGCGGGGGACACAGCGGGGGACACAGCCAGACACAGCGGGACACAGCGGGGGACACAGGAGGGACACAGCAGGACCCAGCGCGGGACACAGAGAGGACGCATTGGGACACAGCGGGGACACAGCGGGACTCAGTGGGGGACACAGCAGTACACAGCGGGACACAGCGGGACACAGCGGGGGACACAGAGGGGTAAACAGTGGGACACAGCGGGGAACACAGTGAGGACACAGCGGGACCAAGCGGGACACAGCGTCGATACAGCGGGGACACAGCGGGGTACACAGCTGGGGACACAACGGGACACAGCGGGGGACACAGCGAGGACACAGCAGAACACAGCGTGGGAAACAACGAGGACACAGCGGGACACAGCGAGACACAGCGGGACACAGTGGGGACACAGCAGTAGACACAGCGGGACACAGCGAGGACACAGCGGCGACACAGCGGGGATACAGCGGCACCCAGCAGGACACAGCGAGACACACAGCGGGACACAGCAGGACACAGCTTGGGACACAGCGGGAACACAGCAGGACACAGCCGGGGACACAGCGAGGACACAGCGGGACACAGCGGGACACATCGTGGGACAAAGCGGGAGATAGCAGGGGACACAGCGAGGACACAGCGGGACACAGTGGCGACACATAGAGGACTCAGCGGGGGACACAGTGGGGGACAGAGCGGGACACAGCGGGGACAAAGCGCGAGACACAGCGGTGGACAGAGCGGGAGACAGAGGCGGACACAGCGAGGACACAGCGGGACACAGCGGGGACACAGAGGTGGCTCAGGGGGTCCACAGCGCGGGACAAAGCGGGACACCACGGAACACAGCGGGACACAGCGTGAAACAGCGGTGAACCTGCGGGGACACAGCGGGACACAGCGGGGGACACAGTGGGACACAGCGAGGACACAGCGGGGACACTGCGGGACCCAGCAGGACACAGCGGGACACAGCAGGACACAGCGGGGGACACAGCGGGACACAGCGGGGGATACAGCGGGACACAGCGGGGACACAGAGGGGACTCAGCATGGGACATAGCGGGGGACAAATCGGGACACCACAGGACACAGTGGGACACAGCGGGACACAGCGGGGACACTGCGGGGACACAGTGGGACAAAGCGAGGGACCCAGTGGGACCCAGCGGGACACAGCAGGACCCAGCGGGGAAACAGCGGGGACACAGTGGGACACAGCGAGGACACAGCGGGACACAGCGGGACACTGCGGGGCACAGCCGGGGACACAGCGGGACACAGCAGGGGACACAGGGAGGACACAGCGGAACACAGCATGGGACAACGCGAGGACACAGCGGGAAACAGCGAGACACAGCGGGACCCAGCGGGGACCCAGCAGTGGACACAGCGGGACCCAGCGGGGGACAAAGCGGGACACCACGGAACACAGCAGGACACAGCGTGAAACAGCG
>NW_012313179.1:0-2215 GCF_000151885.1 Dipodomys ordii | reverse complement strand
TGACCCTGCTGTGACCCCGCTGTGTCCTGCTGTATACTGGTGTGTCCCCTGCTGAGTCCCGCTGTGTCCCTGCTGTGTCCCGCTTTGTCCCCCATGTGTCCCCCGCTGTGTCCCATTCTGTATCCCGCTGTGTCCCGCTGTGTCCCCCGCTGTGTCCTGCTGTGTCCCCTGTTGTGTCCCGCTCTGTCCTGCTGTGTCCCCCGCTGTGTCCCTGCTGTGTCCCGCTTTGTCCTGCTGTATACTGGTGTGTCCCCCGCTGAGTCCCGCTGTGTCCCTGCTGTGTCCCGCTTTGTCCCCCCTGTGTCCCCTGCTGTGTCACACTGTGTCCCGCTGTGTCCCCCGCTGTCTCCTGCTCTGTCCCCCGCTGTGTCTCATGCTTTGTCCCCGCTGTGTCCCACTGTGTCCCGCTGTGTACCCCTCTGTGTCCCCCTCTGTGTCCCGCTGTGTACCCCGCTGTGTCCCGCTATGTTCCCACAGTGTCCCCGCTGTGTCCCGTCGTGTCCCACTGTGTCCCGGGGTGTCCCAGTTTGTCCCCCGCTGAGTCCCCCAGTAAGTCCCCGCTGTGTCCCGCTGTGTACCCCACTGGGTCCCGCTGTGACTACTGCTGTGTCCCCGAGGTGTCCCGCTGTGTCCCGCTGTGTCCTCCCTGTGTCCCACGCTGTGTTCCGCTGGGTCCTCTCTGTGTCCCCCGATGTGTCCCCGCTGAGTCCCGCTGTGTCCCCGCTCTGTCCCTCTGTGTCCCCGATGTATCGACGTTGTGTCCCGCTGGATCCCGCTGTGTCCTCGCTGTGTCCCCCGCTGTGTCCTTCTGTGTCCCGCTGTGTCCTCGCTGTGTGCCTGCTGTGTCCCCGCTGTGTCCTGCTGTGTCCTGCTGTGTCCCGCTGTGTCCTCACTGTGTACCGCTCTGTGTCCCCCTTGTCCCACGCTGTGTCCCGCTGTGTTCGTGGTGTCCTGCGTTGTCCCCCGCTGTGTCCTCCCTGTTTCCCCGGCTGTGTCCCGCTGTGTCCCCTGCTGTGTCTCACTGTGTCTACTGCTGTGTTCCTGCTGTGTCCCGCTGTGTCCCCCTTTGTCCACGCTGTGTTCCACGCTGTGTTCCGCTGTGTCCTCGCTGTGTCCGCCGATGTGCCCCGTTGTGTCTCCAGCTGTGTACCCCGCTGTGTCCGCTGGGTCCCCGCTGTATCGATGCTGTGTCCCGCTGGGTCCCACTGGGTCCTCGCTGTGTCCACCACTGTGTCCTGCTGTGTCCACCGTTGTGTCCCGCTGTATCCCCCGCTCTGTCCCGCTTTGTCCACTGCTGTGTCCCCGCTCTGTCCTGCTGTTTCCCCCGCTGTTTCCCGCTGTGTCCTCGCTGTGTCCCACGCTGTGTTCCGCGGTGTGCTCGCTATGTCCCAATGTGTCCTCGCTGTGTCCCCCGCTGTGTCCCGCTGTGTCCCCGCTGTGTCCCCAGCTGTGTCCCGCTGTGTACCCCGCTGTGTCCTGCTATGTTCCCGCTCTGTTTCCCCCTTGTCCACCACTGTGTCCTGCTGTGTCCGGTGGTGCCCTGCTTTGTCCCCCGCTGTGTCCCCCGGTGAGTCCCCGCTGTGTCCCCGCTCTGTCCCGCTGTGTCCTCCCTGTGTCCCCTGTGTGTCCCTGCTGTTTCCCCGCTGTGTCCCGCTGTGTCCCGCTGTGTACTGCTGTGTCCCCCGCTGAATCCCGCTCTGTCCCCGCTGTGTCCCAATGTGTCCTTGCTGTGTCTCCCGCTGTGTCCCCCGTTGTCCCCCGCAGTGTCCCGCTGTGTCATCGCTGTGTCCCCCGCTGTGTCCCGCTGTGTCCTCGCTGTGTCCCCCGCTGTGTCCCGCTGTGTCCCCGCTGTGTCCCCCGTTGTGTCCCGCTGTGTCCCGCTGTGTACCCCGCTGTGTCCTGCTATGTTCCCGCAGTGTCCCCGCTGTGTCCCGCTGTTTCCCCCACTGTGTCCTGCTGTGTCCTAGCTGTGTCTCCCGCTGTGTCCAGCTGTTTCCCACTGTGTCCTCGCTGTGTACCACGCTGTGTTCCGCTGTGTCCTCGCTGAGTCCCCCTGCTGTGTCCCTCTGTGTCACTATGTGTCCCCCCCTGGGTCCCGCTGTGAACCCCGCCTGTGTCCAGCTAGATTCCCGATCAGGCCTCCCCAATTGACAACAATGTGTCCAAATAGGTCCGGGAGTGGCCCAGATTAGTCCCAGCTGTTTCCCCCAAAGAA
>NW_012313178.1:0-2215 GCF_000151885.1 Dipodomys ordii | reverse complement strand
GCAGCAGAAGGAGATTTTGCAGAAGAAGCAGAAAAACAAGCAGGAGAAGCAGAAGCAGAAAGAGAATTAGAAGCTGAAGAAGCAGAACCAGAAGAAGAAGCAGTAGAAGCATAAGAAGCAGAAGCAGGAGAAGTAGAAGCAGAAGAAAATAGAAGAAGCATAAGAAGCAGAAGTAGAAGCAGAGGGAGAAACAGAAGTAGGAGAAGGAGCAGCAGAAGGTGAAGCAGAAGGAGATGCAGAAGCAGAAAGAGAAGCAGAAACAGAAGTAGTAGTTGAGAATCAGAAGAAGCAGAATCAGAAAGAGAAGCAAAAGAGGGAGAAGGAGAAGCAGAAGCAGAAGGACAATTAGGAGAAAGCAGAAGAAGCAGAAGCGGGAGAAGCAGAAGAAGAAGAAGAAACAGAAGAAGGAGAAGGAACAGAAGGAGAGGCAGAAGCAGAAGGAGAAGCAGAAATAGAAACAGAAGCAGAAGAAGCAGTTGCAGGAGAAGCAGAAGCAGAAGAAACAGAAGAAGCTGAAGAAGCAGAAGGAGAATCTGAAGCAGAAGGAGAAGCAGAAGCATCAGAAGCTGGAAAAGCAGAAGCAGAAGATAGAGAACAAGCAGAAGAAGCAGAAGCAGAACGAGAAGCAGAAGAATAAGAAGGAGAAAGAGAAGGATTAGGAGTAGGAGGAGCAGAAGCAGAATTAGAAGCAGAAAGAGAAGCAGAATGAGAAGCACAAGAAGGAGTAATTGAAGGAGAAGGAGAATGAGACGGAGAAGCAGAAGGAGAAGTAGGAGAAGCAGAAGAAGGAGAAGCAGGAGAAGCAGAAGCAGAAGAAACAGAAGAAGGAGAAGAGCAGAAGCAGAAGGAGAAACAGAAGCAGAAGGAGAAGCAGAAGAAGCAGAAGCTGAAGCAGAAGAAACTGAAAAAGCAGAAAAAGAAGAAGAAGCAGAAGAAGAAGAAGCAGGAAAAGCTGAAGAAGAAGGAGAAGGAGAAATATAAGGATTAGGAGTAGGAGAAACAGACGGATAAGCAGAAGCAGAAAGAGAAGGAGAAGGAGAAGGAGAAGCAGGAGAAGCAGAAGCAGGAGAAGCAGAAGCAGGAGAAGCAGAAGCAGAATGAAAAGCAGAAGAAGGAGAAATTGAAACAGAAGAAGATGCAGAAGGAGAAGCAGAAGCAGAAGGAGAAGCAGAAGAAGGAGAAGGAGAAGCAGAAGGATAAGAATAAAGAGAAACCGAAGGAGAACCAGGAGAAGCAGGAGAATCATAAGCAGAAGAAATAGAAGAAGGAGAAGAAACAGAAGCAGAAAGAGAAGCAGAAACAGAAGGAGAAGCAGAAATAGAAGACGAAGAAGCTGAAGAAGCAGAAGCAGAATCTGAAGCGGAAGGAGAAGCAGAAGAAGCAGAATCTGGAGAAGAAGAAGGAGAACCAGAAGGAGAAGCAGAAGCAGAAAGAGAAGCAAAAGCAGAAGGAGAAGCAGAAGAAACAGAACAAGCAGAGGCAGTAGCAGAAGAAGCAGAAGATTCAGAAGCAGAAGGAGAAGCAGAAGGAAAAGCAGAAGAACTAGAAGGAGAAGGAGAAACAGGAGTAGAAGCAGAAAGAGAAGCAGAAGAAGGAGCAGTAGAAGGAAAAGCGGCAGGAGAAACAGAAAGAGCAGCAGAAGGAGAAGCAGGAAATGCAGAAACAGGAGAAGAACAAGCAGAAGAAACAGAAAAAGGACAAGAAGCAGAAGCAGAAGTAGAAGCAGAAAGAGAAGGCGGGGAAGCAGAAGAAGCAGAAGCAGGAGAAGCAGAAACATAAGAATCCGAAGAAGCAGAAGCAGAACCTGAAGCAGAAGGAGAAGCAGGAGAAGCAGAAGAAGCAGAATCTTTAGAAGCAGAATGAGAAGCAGAAGGAGAAGCAGAAGCAGAAAGAGAATCAAAAGCAGAAGGAGAAGCAGAAGAAACAGAAGAAGTAGAAGCAGTAGCAGTTGTAGCAGAAGCAGTAGGAAAAGCAGAAGAACAAGAAGGAGAAGGAGAAACAGAAGGAGAAGCAGAAGGAGAAGCAGAAAGAGAAGAAGGTAAAGCAGAAGAAGAAGAAGCAGAAGGAGAATCAGAAGGAGAAGCAGAAGAAGGAGAAGGAGAAGCAGAAGCAGAAGAAGATGCAGAAGGAAAAGCAGAAGAAGAAGAAGCAGAAGGAGAAGCAGGAAAAGCAGAAGAAGCAGAAGCAAAAGGTGAAGCAAAAGAAGGAGAAGGAG
>NW_012313177.1:0-2215 GCF_000151885.1 Dipodomys ordii | reverse complement strand
TCAGTCGATAGAGCGGGGACAGAGCGGGACACAGCGGTGACACAGCGGGACTCAGCGGGGGACACTGCGGGACCCAGCGGGACCCAGCAGGGACACAGCAAGGACACAGCGGAGGACACAGCGGGACACAGCGGGGGACACAGCGAGGGACACATCGGGGGACACAGCAGGACACAGTGGGAAGCACAGAGAGGACACAGCAGGACCCAGCGGGACACAGCGTCGATACAGCGGGGACACAGCGGGACACAGCGGGGTCACTGCGGGACACAGTGGGGGACAAAGCGGGACACAGCGGGACACGGCGGGGACGCAGCGTGACACAGCGGGACACGGCGGGGGACACAGCAGGAAACAGAGGGGGACACAGTGGGGGAAACAGCTGGACACAGCGGGGAACACAGCGAGGACACAGTGGGACCCAGCGGGACACAGCATCGATACAGCTGAGACACAGCGTTACACAGCATGGTACAAAGCTGTGGACACAACGGGACACAGTGGGGGCACAGCGGGACACAGCGGGACGCAGTGGGACACAGCGGGGACAAAGCGTGAGACACAGCAGGGGACAGAGCTGGAGACAGTGGGGACACAGCGGGACACAGCGAGGACACAGCGGGACAGAGCGGGACACTGCAGGGCACAGCGGGGGACACAGCGGGACACAGCGGGGGACACAGGGAGGACACAGCGGAACACAGAGTGGGACACAGTGAGGACACAGCCGGACACAGCGGGACACAGCGGGACACAGCCGGGACCCAGCAGTGGACACAGCGGGACACAGCGGGGGACACAGCGGAACACAGCGGGGGACACATGGAGGACTCAGCGGGACAAAGCGGGGACACAGCGGCGACTCACCAGGGGACACAGCGGGGGACAAAGCGGGACACCACAGAACACAGTGGGAAACAGCGGGACACAGCGGGGAAACTGCGGGGACACAGGGGGACAAAGCGGGGGACACAGGGACACAGCGGGGAGACAGCGGGACACAGTGGGACACAGCGGGGGACACAGGGGGGACACAGCAGGACCAAGCGGGACACAGCGTCGATACAGCGGGGACACAGCGGGACACAGCGGGGGACACAGCAAGGACACAGCAGAACACAGCGTGGGAAACAGCGAGGAGACATTCGAACACAGCGGGGACACAGCGAGACCCAGCGCGGGACACAGCGAGGACACATTGGGACACAGCGGGGATACAGCGGGACTCAGTGGAGACACAACAGTACACAGCGGGACACAGCGGGACACAGCGGGGGGACACAGAGGGGTAAACAGCAGGACACAGCGGGGAACACAGCGAGGACACAGCGGGACCAAGAGGGATACAACGTCGATACAGCGGGGACACAGCGGGACACAGCGGGGTACACAGCTGGGGACACAACGGGACACAGCGGGGGACACAGCGAGGACACAGCAGAACACAGCATGGGAAACAGCGAGGACACAGCGGGACACAGCGAGACACAGGGGGACACAGTGGGGACACAGCAGTAGACACAGCGGGACACAGCGGGGGACACAGCGTGACACAGCGGGGAACACAGCGAGGACACAGCGGGGACACAGCAGGGACACTGCGGGAACATAGTGGGACACAGCGGGGCACACAGCGGGACACAGCGGGACACAGCTTGGGACACAGCTGGAACACAGCAGGACACAGCGGGGGACACAGCAAGGACACAGCGGAACACAGCGTGACACAGCGTGGGACAAAGTGGGAGACAGCAGGGGACACAGCGAGGACACAGCGGGACACCGCGGCGACACATAGAGGACTCAGCGGGGGACACAGTGGGGGACAGAGCGGGACACAGCGGGACCCAGCGGGGACAAAGCGTGGGACAAAGAGGGGGACAGCAGGGGACACAGCGAGGACACAGCGGGACACAGCGGCGACACATAGAGGAATCAGCGGGGGACACAGTGGGGGGCAGAGAGGAACACAGCGGGACCCAGCGGGGACAAAGCGTGAGACACAGCCGTGGACAGAGCAGGAGACAGAGGCGGACACAGCGAGAACACATCGGGGACACAGGTGGTTGAGGGGGGGCCACAGCGGGGGACAAAGCGGGACACCACGGAACACAGCGTGAAACATAGGTGAATCTGCGGGGACCCAGCGGGACACAGCGGAGACACAGCGGGGACACTGCGGGACCCAGCAGGACACAGCGGGACACTGCAGGAC
>NW_012313176.1:0-2215 GCF_000151885.1 Dipodomys ordii | reverse complement strand
CAGCAGGGACACAGCGGGGGACACAGCGGGACACAGCGGGACACAGCGGGACACAGCGTGGGACACAGCGGGACACAGAGGGGGACACAGTGGGGTACACAGCGGGACACAGCTTGGGACACAGCGGGACACACCGGGGGACAGAGCGAGGACACAGCGGGATAGAGCGGGACACAGCGAGGACCCAGCGGAACACAGCGTGGGACACAGTGGCGGACACAGTGGGACACAGCGGGACACAGCGGGGGACACAGGGAGGACACAGCGGGACCCAGCGGGACCCAACGTCGATACAGCGGGGACACAGCGGGACACAGCGAGGTACACAACTGGGGACACAACGGGACACAGCGGCGAACACATGGAGGACATAGCGGGACCCAGCAGGACCCAGCGTCGTTACAGCGGGGACACAGCGGGACACAGCAGGGTGCATAGCTGGGGACACAATGGGACACTGCGGGGAACACAGAGAGTACCCAGCGGGACACAGCGGTACACAGCGGGGACACTGCGGGAACATAGTGGGACACAGCGGGGTACACAATGGGACACAGCAGGACACAGCTAGGGACACAGCGGGGACAAAGGGGCAGACAGCGGGGGACACAGCGAGGACACAGCGGGACACAGCGGTGACACAGAGGGGACTCAGCGGGACAAAGAGGGGGACACAGCGGGACACAGCGGGACACAGCGGGGGACACAGCGGGGGACAGCGGAGACAGAGAGGGGCCAAAGCAAGACACAGCGGTGACACAGCTGGACACAACAGAGTACACAGCAGGACACAGCCGGGCACACAGCGGGGACACAGCGGGACACAGCAGGGACCGAGCGAGACATAGCGGGACACAGCCGAACACAGCAGGGGGCACAGCGGGACACAGCGGGGGACCCAGCGAGGACACAGCGGGACACAGCGGGTGACACAGCTGGGGACACAGCGGGACACAGCGGGGAACACAGCAAGGACACAGCGGGACACAGCAGGACACAGCGTCCATACAGCGGGGACACAGTTTTACACAGCGTGGTACCCAGCTGTGGACACAACAGGACAGAGTGGGGGCACAGCGAGACACAGCGGGACACAGCGAGGACACAGCGGGACACATTGGTGACACAGCGGGGGACACAGCAGGACACAGCAGCGGACACAGCGGGGGACCCAGCGAGGACACAGCGCGACACAGCGGGGGACACAGCGGGGACACAGCGGGACAAAGAGGGGGACACAGCGAGGACACAGCGGGACACAGCGGGGTACACAGCGAGGACACAGCGGGACACAGCTGGGGACACAGCGGGACACAGCGGAGGACCCAGCGAGGACACAGCGGGACACAGCGGGGGACACAGCGAGGACAGAGTGGCGGACACAGCGGGGGACACTGCGGGACACAGTGGGGAACACAGCGAGGACACAGCGGGACCCAGTGGGACACAGCGTCGATACAGCGGGGATACAGCGTTACACAGCGTGTGTACACATCTGTGGACACAACGGGACACAGTGGGGGCACAGCAGGACACAGTGGGACACAGCGAGGACAAATCGTGAGACGTATCGGGGGACAGAGCAGGAGACAGCGGGGGACACAGCGAGGACACAGAAGGACACAGCGGGACACAGCAGGGACAGAGAGGGACACAGCGGGACACAGCGAGGGACACAAGGGGACACAGTGGGGGACCCAGCGAGGACACAGCGGGACACAGCGGGGAACACAGTGAGGACACATTGGGGGACACAGCGGTGGACACTGCGGGACACAGCCATGAACACAGCGAGGACGCAACGGGACCCAGCGGGACACAGCGTGGTACACAGCTGTGGACACAACGGGACACAGTGGGGACACAGCGGGACACAGCGGAACACAGTGGGACACATCGGGGACAAAGCGTGAGACACAGCGGGGGACAGAGCGGGAGACAGCGGGGGACACAGCGAGGACACAGCGGGACACAGCGGGGGAAACAGCGGGACACAGCGGTGGACACAGGGGGAGAGAGCGGAGGACACAGCAGGACACAGCGGTGGAAACAGCGGGACACATCGGTGGACCCAGCGAGGACCCAGCGGGACCCAGCGGGACACAGTGTTGATACAGCTGGGATACATCCTTACACAGCGTGGTACACATCTGTGGACACAACGGGACACAGTGGGGGCACAGCGAGGACAAATCGTGAGACGAAGCGGGGGACA
>NW_012313175.1:0-2215 GCF_000151885.1 Dipodomys ordii | reverse complement strand
TCATGATAAGCTTATGAAGCAGAATCAGAGGGAGAAGCAGAAGAAGGAGAAGCAGAAGCAGAAGAAGCAGCAGAAGGAGAAGCAGAAGAAGATGCAGAAGGAGAAGCAGGAGAAGCAGAAGACGGAGAAGGAGAAGGCGAAAGAGAAGGATTAGGAGTAGGAGAAGCAAAAGGATAAGCAGAAGCAGAAAGAGACGCAGAAGGAGAAGCAGCACGAGAAGTAGGAGAAGCAGGAGAAGCAGAAGCAAGAGAATCAGAAGAAACAGAAGACGCAGAAGCAGAATGAGAAGCAGAAGGAGAAATTGAAGCAGAAGCAGAAGCAGAAGGAGAAGCAGAAGCAGAAAGAGAAGCAGAAGAAGGAGAAGGAGAAGCAGAAAGAGAAGCACAACGAGAAGCAGGAGAAGCAGAAGCAGGAGAAGCAGAAGCAGAAGAAACATAGGAAGGAGAAGAAGCAGATGCAGAAGGAGAAGAAGAATCAGAAGGAAAAGCAGAAAGAGAAGCAGGAGAAGCAGAAGAAGCAGCAGCAGGAGAAGCAGAAGCAGAAAAAGCAGAAGCAGAACCTGAAGCAGAAGGAGAAGCAGGAGAAGCAGAATCTGGAGAAGCAGAAGGAGAAGCAGAAGCAGAAAGAGAAGCAAAAGCAGAAGGAGAAGCAGAAGCAGAAAGAGAAGCAAAAGCAGAAGGAGAAGCAGAAGAAACAGAAGAAGCAGAGGCAGTAGCAGAAGAAGCAGAAGATGCAGAAGCAGAAGGAGAAGCAGAAGGAAAAGCAGAAGAACGAGAAGGTGAGGGAGAAGGAGAAACAGAAGGAGAAGCAGAAAGAGAAGCAGAAGAAGGAGCAGGAGAAGGAAAAGCAGCAGGAGAAGCAGAAAGAGCAGCAGAAGGAGGAGCAGGAGATGCAGAAACAGGAGAAGCATAAGCAGAACAAACAGGAGCAGGACAAGAAGCAGAAGCAGAAGGAGAAGCAGAAACAGAAGGAGAAGCAGAAAGAGAAGGAGGGGAAGCAGAAGAAGCAGAAGCAGGAGAAGCAGAAGCATAAGAATCTGAAGAAGCAGAAGGAGAACCTCAGGCAGAAGGAGAAGCAGGAGAAGCAGAAGAAGCAGAATCTGGAGAAGGAGAAGGAGAAGCAGAAGCAGAAAGAGAATGAAAATCAGAAGGAGAAGCAGAAGAAACAGAAGAAGGAGAAGCAGTAGGAGTTGTAGCAGAAGCAGAACGAGAAGCAGAAGGAAAAGCAGAAGAAGAAGAAGGAGAAGGAGAAACGGAAGGAGAAGCAGGAGAAGCAGAAAGAGAAGCAGGTAAAGCAGAAGAAGAAGGAGAATAAGAAGGAGAAACAGAAGAAGGAGGAGGAGAAGCAGAAGCAGAAAAAGATGCAGAAGGAAAAGCAGAAGAACAGAAGCAGAAGGAGAAGCAGGAAAAGCAGAAGAAGCAGAAGCAAAAGGAGAAGCAAAAGAAGGAGAAGGAGAAGCAGAGGCAGAAGAAGAAGCATAAGGACAAGCACAAGCAGAAGGAGATGCAGAAGGAGAAGCAGGAGAAGCAGAAGAAGCAGAAGCTGAAGGAGAAACAGAAGTAGGAGAAGGAGAAGGAGGAGAAGCAGAAGCAGAAGGAGAAGCAGAAGCAGAATGAGAATCAGAAAGAGAAGCAGGAGGAGGACAAGAAGCAGAAGCAGGAGAAGCCGAAAGAGAAGAAGCAGAAACAGAAGCAGAAGGAGAAGCAGAAGCAGAAGGAGAAGCAGCAGAAAAAGTAGAACCAGAAATTCAGGCAGCAGAAACAGAAGAAGCAGAAGCAGAAGGAGAAGTCAAAAGAGAAGCAGAAGGGGAAGTAGAAAAAACAGCAGAAGATGCAGAAAAACAAGCAGGAGAAGCAGAAGCAGGAAGAGAAGTAGAAGCAGAAGAAGAAGAAGAAGAAGAAGAAGAAGAAGCAGTAGAAGCATAAGAAGCAGAAGCAGGAGAAGCAGAACCAGAAGAAAAAGAAGAAGCATAAGAAGCAGAAGCAGAGGGAGAAACAGAAGAAGGAGAAGGAGCAGCAGAAGGTGAAGCAGAAGGAGATGCAGAAGGAGAAAGAGAAGCAGAAACAGAAGGAGAAGAAGAAGGAGAAGTTGGAGAATCAGAAGAAGCAGAAGCAGAAAGAGAAGCAGAAGAAGGAGAAGGAGAAGCAGAAGGAGAAGGACAAGCAGGAGAAGCAGAAGAAGCAGAAGCGGGAGAAGCAGAAGAAGAAGAAGAAGA
>NW_012313174.1:0-2215 GCF_000151885.1 Dipodomys ordii | reverse complement strand
GAAGTAGAAGTAGAAGCAGAAAGAGAAGGAGAAGAAGGAGAAGCAGAAGTAGAATCAGAAGAAACAGAAGAAGAAGAAGCAGAAGAAACAGAAGCAAAAGAAACAGAAGAAGGAGAAGAGCAGAAGCAGAAGCAGAAGGAGAAGCAGAAGCAGAAGGAGAAGCAGAAAGAGAAGCAGGAGAAGCAGAAGAAGCAGGAGAAGCAGAAGCAGAAGGAACAGAAGAAGCCGACGAAGCAGAAGCAGAATCTGAAGCAGAAGGAGAAACAGAAGAAGCACAATCTGAAGCAGAAGCAGAAGAAACAGAAATAGTAGAATAAACAGAAGCAGAAGCAGCAGGAGAAGCAGAAGAAGAAGAAGGAGAAGGCAAAAGAGAAGGATTACTAGTAGGAGAAGCAGAAGGATAAGCAGAAGCAGAAAGAGAAGCAGAAGGAGAAGCAGCACGAGAAGTAGGAGAAGCAGAAGAAGCAGAAGCAGGAGAAGCAGAAATAACAGAAGACGCAGAAGCAGAATGAGAAGCAGAAGGAGAAATTGAAGCAGAAGGAGAAGCAGAAGAAGAAGGAGAAGGAAAGGGAGAAGCAGAAAGAGATGCAGAACGAAAAGCAGGACAAGCAGCAGCAGGAGAAGCGGAAGCAGAAGAAACAGAAGAAGGAGAAGAAGCAGAAGGAAAAGCAGAAACAGAAGGAAAAGCAGAAGGAGAAGCAGGAGAAGCAGAAGCAGAAGAAGCCGAAGAAGCAGAAGCAGAACCTGAAGCAGAAGGAGTATCAGGAGAAGGAGAAGAAGCAGAATCTGGAGAAGAGGAAGGAGAAGCAGAAGAAGAAAGAGAAGCAACAGAAGAAGGAGAAACAGAAGGAGAAGTAGAAGAAACAGAGAAGCATAAGAAGGGGAAGGAGAAGCAGAGGCAGAAGAAGAATCATAAGCACAAGCACAAGCAGAAGGAGATGCAGAAGTAGAAGCAGAAGAAGCAGAAGCTGAAGGAGAAGCAGAAGTAGGAGAAGGAGAAGGAGGAGAAGTAGAAGCAGAAGGACAAGCAGAAGCGGAATGAGAAGCAGAAAGAGAAGCAGGAGAAGCACAAGATGCAGAAGCAGGAGAAGCCGAAAGAGAAGAAGCAGAAGAAGCAGAAACAGAAGCAGAAGTAGAAGCAGAAGCAGAAGGAGAAGCAGCAGAAGAAGTAGAACCTGAAATTCCGGCAGGAGAAACAGAAGAAGCAGAAGCAGAAGGAGAAGCAAAAAGAGAATCAGAAGGAGAAGTAGAAGAAGCAGCAGAAGGATAAGCAGCAGAAGAAGCAGAAAAACAAGCAGGAGAAGCAGAAGCAGAAAGAGAAGTAGAAGCAGAAGAAGCGGAAGAAACAGAAGCAGAAGAAGCAGTAGAAGCATAAGAAGCAGAAGCAGGGAAAGCAGAAGCAGAAGAAAAAAAGAAGCATAAGAAGCAGAAGCCGAAGCAGAGAGAGAAAAAGAAGAAGGAGAAAGAGCAGCAGAAGTTGAAGCAGAAGGAGATGCAGATGCAGAAAGAGAAGCAGAAACAGAAGGAGAAGGAGAAGGAGAAGTTGGAGAATCAGAAGAAGCAGAAGCAGAAGCAGAAAGAGAAGCAGAAGAAGGAAAAGGAGAAGCAGAAGCAGAAGGACAAGCAGGAGAAGCAGAAGAAACAGAAGCGGGAGAAACAGCAGCAGAAGAAGAAACAGAAGAAGGAGAAGGAGCAGAAGGAGAAGCAGAAGCAAAAGGAGAAGCAGAAAGGGAAGCAGAAGAAGCAGTAGCAGGAGGAGCAGAAGCAGAAGAAACAGAAGAAGCCGAAGAAGCAGAAGCAAAACCTGAAGCAGAAGGAGAAGCAGAAGCAGGAGAAGCTGGAAAAGCAGAAGTAGAAGAAACAGAACAAGCAGAAGAAGCAGAAGCAGAACTTGAAGCAGAAGAAGAAGAAGGAGAAAGAGAAGGATTAGGAGTAGGAGGAGCAGAAGCAGAATTAGAAGCAGAAAGAGAAGCAGAAGGAGAAACAGAAGAAGCAGAAGCAGGAGAAGCAGAAGCAGAAGCAGAATGAGAAGCACAAGAAGGAGAAATTGAAGGAGAAGGAGAATGGGACGGAGAAGCATAAGGAAAAGTAGGAGAAGCTAAAGAAGAAGAATCAGGAAAAGCAGAAGCAGAAGAGGGAGAAAAGCAGAAGCAGAAGGAGAAACATAAGCGCAAGGAGAAGAAGAAGAAGAAGAAGCTGAAGCAGAAGAAGAAGA
>NW_012313173.1:0-2215 GCF_000151885.1 Dipodomys ordii | reverse complement strand
GCTTCTGCTTCTTCTGATTCTTCTGCTTCTCCTTCTGCTTTTGATTCTCTTTCTGCTTCTGCTTCTGCTTCTCCTTCAACTTCTCATTCTGCTTCTCCAGATTCGGCTTCTCTGCTTCACCTGCGTCTCCTTCTGCTTCAGGTTCTGCTTCTGCTTCTTCGCATTCTTATGCTTCAGCTTCTCCTGCTTCTGTTTCTTCAGCTTCCCCTCTTTCTCTTCTGCTTCTCCTTCTGTTTCTGCTTATCCTTCTGCTTCTGCTTCTTGTCCTTCTCCTGTTTCTTCTCCTTCTGCTTCTCCTGCTTCTGCTTCTTCTGTTTTTCCTGCTTCTCTCTGCTTCTCCTTCTGCTTCTGCTCCTTCTCCTTCTTCTGTTACTTCTTCTTCTGCTTCTCCCGCTCCTGCTTCTCGTTCTGCTTCTCTTCGTCGGCTTCTCTTTCTATTTCTGCTTCTGCTTCTTCTGATTCTGATTCTTCTCCTTCTCCTTCTTCTTCTCCTTCTGCTTCTTCTGCATCTCCTGCTTCTCCTTCTGAATCTCCTTCTGCTTGTGCTTTTCGTCTGCTTCTTCTTCTGCTTCGGCTTCTCCTTCTCCTTCTTCTCCGTCTGCTTCTGTTTCTTCTGCTTTTCCTGCGTCTCCTTCTGCTTCTCCTTCTCGTTCTTCTGCTATTCCTTCTGCTTCTCTTTCTGGTTCTGCATCTTCAGCTTCTTCTGCTACTGATTCTGCTTCTTCTGTTTCTTCTGCGTCTCATTCTGCTTCTCCTTCTGCTTTTGCTTCTCTTTCTGCTTCTGCTTCTCCTTCTGGTTCTCCTTCTTCTTCTCCAGATTCTGCTTCTTCTGCTTCTCCTGCTTCTCCTTCTGCTTTAGGTTCTGCTTTTGCTTCTTCGGCTTCTTCTGCTTCTATTTTTGCTTCTCCTTCTGTTTCTGCTTCTCTTTCTGCTTCTGCTTCTTCTCCTTCTTCTATTTCTTCTGATTCTGCTTCTCCTGCTTCTGCTTCTCCTGCTTCTCCTTGTGTTTCTCTTTATGCTTCTCCTTCTGCTTCTCCTTCTTCTGCTTCTACTACTGCTTCTGCTTCTTCTTCTGCATCTTCTGTTTCAATTTCTCCTTCTTCTGCTTTTCATTCTGCTTCTGCTTCTCCTGCTTCTGCTTCTTCTGCTTCTCCTTCTCATTCTCCTTCTCTTTCTGCTTCTGCTTATCCTTCTCTTTCTCCTACTCCTAATCCTTCTCTTTCTCCTTGTTCTTCTTCTGCTTCCCGTTCTTCTTCTGCTTCTTCTGCTTGTTCTGTTTCTTCTGCTTCTACTTTTCCAGCTTCTGCTGCTTCTGCTTCAGGTTCTCCTTCAGCTTCTTGGACTTCTTCTGTTTCTTCTGCTTCTGCTTCTCCTGCTACTGCTTCTTCCGCTTCTTCTGCTTCTCTTTTGCTTCTCCTTCTGCTTCTGCTTCTCCTTCTGCTTCTGCTTCTCCTTCTGCTCCTTCTCTTTCTTCTGTTTCTTCTTCTTCTTCTTCTTCTTCTTCTTCTTCTTCTTCTTCTTCTTCTTCTTCTTCTTCTTCTTCTTCTTCTTCTTCTTCTTCTTCTTCTTCTTCTTCTTCTTCTTCTTCTTCTTCTTCTTCTTCTTCTTCTTCTTCTTCTTCTGCTCCTCCTGCTTCTGCTTCTTCTGCTTCTGCTGCTTGTCCTTCTTCTTCTGCTTCTGCTTCTTCTTCTTCTCCTTCTGCTGCTGCTGCTGCTTCTGCTTCTTATGATTCTGCTGCTTCTCCTTCTTTTTCTGCTTCTCTTTCTGCTTCTGATTCTGCTTCTGCTTCTCCTTCTTCTGTTCTTTCTCCTTCTGTTGCTTCTCCTGCTGCTTCTGCTTCTTATGCTTCTTCTTATCCTTCAGCTTCTGCTTCTCCTGCTTCTGCTTCAGGTGCTTCTACTGCTGCATCTTCTGCATCTGTAGCTACAGCTACAACTGCTGCTGCTGATTGCGCTTCACCTGCTTGAATTTCTGCATCTTCAGCAGACCTCCTTATACTGCTTCTAATACATCTCGTACTGATGCTCTACTTGCTCCTCCTTATACATATGCTTATGCTGCTTCAGTTGCTTCTGCAAGAACATAGGGAATACTTCTTCTGATGCTTCACTGATGGTTCTGCTTAAACTGCTGCTTTAGATTCGGGTTCTACAGGGGACAATTCTTTAGACTATCCAGGATTTGGGGATGGACGAGCCTGCTTCTCTAGGTGTTC
>NW_012313172.1:0-2215 GCF_000151885.1 Dipodomys ordii | reverse complement strand
CCCGCTCTGTCCTCCTCTCTGTCCCCCGCTTTGTCCCGCTGTGTCCCCCACTGTGTCCGGCTGTGTTCCGCTTTGTCCCCCACTGTGTCCCACTGTGTTCTGCTTTGTCCCCCTCTGTGTCCCTGCTGTGTCCCCGCTGTGTCCAGCTGTGTCCCGCTGTGTCCCACTGTGTCATGCTGTGTACCCTGCAGAGTCCCGCTGTGTCCCCGCTGTGTCTCGCTATGTCCTTGCTGTGTCCCTTGCTGTGTCCTGCTTTGTCCCCCCTGTGTCCGCCACTGTGTCCCGCTGTATCCCCCGCTGTGTCCTGCTTTGTCCCCAGCTGTGTCCCCGCTGTGTCCCCTGCGTTGTCCTCGTTGTGTCCCTCTGTATCCCACTGTGTCCCCCGCTGTGTCCCATTGTGTCCCCCGCTGTGTACCCCGCTGTGTCCCGCTGTGTACCACGCTGTGTCCCGCTGTGTCCCCCACTGTGTCCCGCTGTGTCCCCCGCAGTGTCCGGCTGTGTCCTCGCTGTGTCCCGCTGTGTCCCCTGCTTTGTCCCCCGCTGTGTCCCGCTGTGTCCCCCGTTGGTGTCCCGCTGTGACCAATGCTGTGTTGTGTCCCCGCTGTGTCTGGGTGTGTGCCCAATGTGTCCCGCTGTGTCCCTGCTGTGTTCCCTCTGTGTCCCCGCTGTGTCCAGCTGTGTCCCGCTGTGTACCCCGCTCTGTCCC
This sequence comes from Dipodomys ordii, assembly GCF_000151885.1. Taxonomy (NCBI): domain Eukaryota; kingdom Metazoa; phylum Chordata; class Mammalia; order Rodentia; family Heteromyidae; genus Dipodomys; species Dipodomys ordii. Next base: position 1,509 of record NW_012313172.1, on the reverse strand, counting down.
GCAGTGTTCTCACTGTGTCCCCCGTTGTGTCCCGCTGTGTCCAACTGTGTCCCCGCTGTGTCCTGCTGTGTCCCCGCTGTGTCCCGCTGTGTCCTGCTGTGTCCCGCTGTGTCTTCGCTGTGTCCCGCTGTGTCCCCCGCAGTGTCCTTGCTGTGTCCCTCTGTGTGCCGCTGAGTCCCGCTGTGTCCCGCTGTGTCCCGGCTGTGTCCTGCTGGGTTCCCGCTGTGTCCCGCTGTGTCCTGCTGTGTCCCGCTGTGTCCGCCTCTATGTCCCCTTCTGTGTCCCACTGTGTCCCCCGCTGAGTCACACTGTGTCCCGCTGTGTCCCGCTGTGTACAGCTGTGTCCCCGCTGTGTCCCCGCTGTGTCCTGCTGTGTCCCTTCTGTGTCCCGCTGTGTCCCGCTGTGTCCTTGCTGTGTCCACCCTGTGTCCCCGCTTTGTCCCCGCTGTGTCCCGCTGTGTCCCGTGGTGTCTCGCTTTGTCCCCCGCTGTGTCCTCCGCTGTGTCCCCGCTGTGTCCTCCTCTATCCCCACTGTGCCCTGCAGTGTCCTGCTGTGTCCCCCTCTGTGTCCCTCTCTGTCCCTCGCTGTGTCCCGTTGTGTCTCCAGCTGTGTCTAGCTGTGTCCCACTGTGTCCCGCTGTGTCCCCGCTCTGTTCAGCTGTGTCACCGCTTTGTCCCCGCTGTGTCCCCGTTGTCCCCCGCAGTGCCCCGCTGTGACCCGTTTTGTCCTGCTGTGTCCCGCTGTGTCCCCCGCTGTATCCCGCTGTGTTCTCGCTGTGTCCCCCGTTGTGTCCCGCTGTGTCCGTGCTTTGTCCCCCGCTGTGGCCTCGCTGTGTCCTGCTGTGTCCCGCTGTGTCCGCGCTTTGTCCCCCGCTATGCCCCCGCTGTGTCCCGCTGTGTCCCGCTGTGTCCCTCTTTGTCCGACTCTATGTCCCCCGCTGTGTCCTGCAGTGTCCCCCGCTGAGTCCCACTGTGTCCTGCTGAGTCCCGCTGTGTCCCGCTGTGTCCCCACTGTGTCCCCGCTGTGTCCTGCTGTGTCGCTGCTTTGTCCCCCGCTGTGTCCCGCTGTGTCCCCCGCTGTGTCCTGCTGTGTCCCCCGCTGAGTCCCACTGTGTCCTGCTGAGTCCCGCTGTGTCCCGCTGTGTCCCCGCTGTGTCCCCGCTGTGTCCTGCTGTGTCGCTGCTTTGTCCCCCGCTGTGTCCCGCTGTGTCCCCCGCTGTGTCCTTGCTGGTCCCCACTGTGTCCACGGTGAGTTCCCGCTGTGTCCCGTGGTGTCTCGCTTTGTCCCCCGCTGTGTCCTCTGCTGTGTCACCGCTGTGTACCGCTCTGTCCCTACTGTGTCCCGGTGTGTCCCCCCGCTGTGTCCTGCTGTATCTCCCGCTGTGTCCAGGTGTGTCCCCGCTGTGTCCTCTGTGTACCGCTGTGTCCCCGCTGTGTTCCGCTGTGTCCCCGCTGTGTCTCCCTGCTGTCCACGCTTTGTCCCCGCTGTGTCCCCGCTGTGTCCCGCTG
>NW_012313171.1:0-2215 GCF_000151885.1 Dipodomys ordii | reverse complement strand
GGACACAGCGGGACACAGCGGGTACACAGCAGTGGACACAGTGGGGTACACAGCTAGGGACACAACGGTACACAGTGGGGGACACAGCGAGTACACAGCGGGAAACAGCGTGGGACACAGCGGGACACAGCGGGGTACATAGCAGGGGACACAGCGGGACACAGTGGGGGACACAGCGAGGACACAGCGGGACATAGCGGGGACAAAGCGGGAGACACAGCAGGGGACAGAGCGAGATACAGCGGGGGACATAGGGAGGACACAGCTGGTCACAGCAGGGACACAGTGGGCTCTCAGCAGGGGACACAGCAGGGGACAAAACGGGACACCACGAAACACAGCAGGACACAGCGGGGGACAAAGGGGGGACACAGCAGGACACAGCGGGTGACACAGCGAGGACACATTGGGACACAGCAGGGACACAGCGGGACTCAGCGGGGGACACAGCGGGACACAGCGGGAACACAGCAGGAACACAGCGAAGGACAAGGAAGGGGAAACAGCGGGACACAGCGGGGAAACAGCAGGACACTGTGGGGGACACAGCGGGGACACAGCGGGACACAACGGGACTCAGCCTCGATACAGCCGGGACACAGCGAGTACACAGCGGGACACAAAGGGACACAGCGGGAGACACAGCGGGACACATCGGGGACAGAGCGGGACACAGCGGGGGACACAGCGACGACACAGCAGGACACAGCTGGGACACAGCGGGACTCAGCAGGGTCACAGCGGGACACAGCAGGACACAGCGGGACACAGTGGGACACAGCGGGGACAAAGCGTGAGACACAGCAGGGGACAGAAAGGGAGACAGCAGGGGACTCAGCGAGGAAACAGCGGGACACAGCGGTGACACAGCGGGGACTCAGCGGGGGACACAGTGGGACACAGCGGGGGACACAGCAGGACACAGCGGGGGACACTGCGGGACACAGCGGGGGACACTGCGGGACACAGTGTGGGACAGAGCGTGGGACACAGCGAGACACAGCGGGGACAAACTGGGACACCACGGGACACAGTGGGACACAGCGGGACACAGCGGGGACAGTGCGGGAACATAGCGGGACACAGCGGGGTACACAGCGGGACACAGCAGGACCCAGCGGGACACAGCGGGACACAGCGTCGATACAGCCGGGACAAAGCGTTACACAGCAGGGTACACAGTTGGGAACACAGAGGGTCACAGTGGGGCACACAGCGGGACGCAGCAGGACACAGCGTCGATACAGCGGGCACACAGCGGGACAAAGCGGGGTACACAGCTGGGGACACAATGGGACACAGCAGGGGACACAGCGAGGACACAGCGGAACACAGCGGGACACAGCTTGGGACACAGCGGGGACACAGCGGGACACAGCGGGGGACAGAGCGAGGACACAGCGGGATAGAGTGGGACACAGCGTGGGACAAAGTGGGAGACAGCGGGGGACACAGCGGGACACAGCGGGGGACACTGCGGGACACAGTGTGGGACAGATCATGGGACACAGCGAGACACAGCGGGGACAAAGCTGGACACAGCGGGGTACACAGAGGGACACAGCAGGGACACAGAGGGAAACAGTGTGACACAAAATGACACAGCTGGACACAGCAGGGTACACAGCGGGACACAGCGGGCACACAGCGGGGACACAGCGGGACACAGCGGGACACAGTGGGGACAGAGCGGGACACAGTCGGACACAACGGGACACAGCGGGGGACACAGCTGGACACGGGGGGGACACAGCGAGGATACAGCGGGACACAGCGAGGACACAGCGGTGGACACAACGGGGGACACAGCAGGACACAGCGGGGAACACAGCAAGGACACAGCGGGAAACAGCGGGACACAGCGTCGAAACAGAGGGGACTCAGCGGGGGACACAGCGGGGGACACAGTGGGGGACAAAGTGGGACACCACGGGACACAGTGTGACACAGCGGGACACAGCGGGGACACTGCGGAGACACAGCAGGACAAAGCGGGGGACATAGCGGGACACAGCGGAACACAGCGGGGGACACAGCGGGGTACAGCTGAGACAGAGATGGGCCACAGCGGGACCCAGCGGTGACACAGCTGAACACTGCGGGGTACACAGCGGGACACAGCGGGCACACAGCTGGGGACATAGCGGGGACAAAGTGAGACACCACGGGACACAGCGAGGACACAGCGGGAAACAGCGGAACACAGCGCGGGTGA
>NW_012313170.1:0-2215 GCF_000151885.1 Dipodomys ordii | reverse complement strand
TCTGCTGCTCCTTCTCCTTATCCTTCTTCTGATTCTCCCCCTGCTTCTGCTTCTGCTTCTTCTGCTTATTCTTTTTCTTCTGCTTCTGCTTCTCCTGCTTCTGCTTCTTCTGCTTCTACTGCTTCTCCTTATGTTTCTCCTTATGCTTCTTCTTCTTCTTCTTTTTCTTCTTCTTCGACTTCTCCTTCGTCTTCTTCTTCGTCGTCGTCTTCTTCTTCTTCTTCTTCTTCTTCTTCTTCTTCTTCTTCTTCTTCTTCTTCTTCTTCTTCTTCTTCTTCTTCTTCTTCTTCTCTTTCTTCTGCTTCTTCCTTTCCTGCTTCTTCTGCTTCTACTGCTTCTCTTTCTGCTTCTCATTCTGCTTCTGCTTCTCCTTCTGCTTCTCCTATTGCTTCTGCTGCCCTTCCTTCTCCTTCTCCTTCTCCTACTTCTGCTTCTCCTTCTGCTTCTGCTTCTGCTGCTTCTCCTGCTTCTCGTTCTGCATCTTCTTCTGCTTCGGCTTCTCCTGCTGCTGCTTCTCCTGCTTCTGCATTTGTGCTTTTCCTGCTTCTCTTTCTTCTCCTCATTCTTCTGCTTCTCCTTCTGCTTCTACTATTGCTTCTGCTGCCCTTCCTTCTCCTTCTCCGTCTCCTTCTTCTTCTTCTTCTTCTTCTTCTTCTTCTTCTTCTTCTTCTTCTTCTTCTTCTTCTTCTTCTTCTTCTTCTTCTTCTTCTTCTGCTTCTGCTTCTTCTGCTTCTCCTGCTTCTCCTTCTGCATCTTATTCTGCTTCTGCTTCTCCTTCTGCTGCTTCTTCTGCTTCTGCTTCTCCTTCTCCTTCTTCTGCTTCTACTTCTGATTCTCCTTCTGCTTCTCCTTCTCCTTCTCGTTCTTCTGCTTTTCCTACTGCTTCTCCTTCTGCTTCTGCTACAACGACTACTGCTTCTGCTTCTTCTGCTTCTACTTCTGCTTTTGATTCTCTTTCTGCTTCTGCTTCTCCTTCTGCTTCTCATTCTGCTTCTCCATATTCTGCTTCTTCTACTTCTCCTGCTTCAGATTCTGCTTCTGCTTCTTCGGATTCTTATGCTTCTGCTTCTTCTGCTTCCCCTCCTTCTCTTTCTGCTTCTCCTTCTGTTTCTGCTTCTCTTTCTGCTTCTCCTTCTGCTTCTCCTTCTGCTACTTCTCCTTTTTCTGTTTCTTCTACTTCTGCTTCTCCTGCTCCTCGTTCTGCTTCTCTTCGTCTGCTTCTCTTTCTGTTTCTGCTTCTGCTTCTTCTTCTTCTTCTACTCCTTCTGTTTCTGCTTCTTCTGCTTCTCTTCTGCATCTCCTTCTGCTTGTGCTTGTTCTTATTCTTCTTCTTCTACTTCTGCTTCTCCTTCTCCGTCTGCTACTGCTTCTTCTCCTTTTCCTGCTTCTCCTTCTGCTTCTCCTTCTGCTTCTCCTTCTGTTTCTCCTTCTCCTTCTTGTTCTTCTGCTTTTCCTTCTGCTTCTCCTTCTGTTTCTGCATCTTCTGCTTCTTCTGCTACTGCTTCTGCTTCTTCTGTTTCTTCTGCTTCTCCTGCTTCTGCTTCTCCTGCTTCTCCTGCTTCTCCTACTTCTCGTGCTGCTTATCCTTCTGCGTCTCTTTCTGCTTCTGCTTATCCTTTTGCTTCTCCTACTCCTCATCCTTCTCTCTCGCCTTCTCCTTCTTCTTCTTCTGCTTCTCCTGCTGCTTCTGCTTCTGTTTATTCTACTATTTCTGTTTCTTCTGCTTCTGCTTCAGATTGTGCTTCTTCTGTTTCTCCTTCTGCTTCAGATTCTGCTTCTGCTTCTTCGGCTTCTTCTGTTTCTTCTGCTTCTGCTTCTCCTGCTTCTTCTGCTTCTCCTGCTTCTCTTTCTGCTTCTCCTTCTGCTTCTGCTTCTCCTTCTTCTGCTGCTTCTTGTCCTTTTCCTGATTCTTTTACTTCTGCTTCTCCTGTTTCTGCATCTCCTGCGTCTCCTTCTGCTGCTCTTTCTGCTTTTCCTGCTGATTTTCCGTCTCCTGCTCCTTCTTCTGCTTCTCTTTCTGCTTCTCCTTCGGTTTCTCCTACTCCTTCCCCTTCTCGTTCTTCTGCTTTTCCTTGTGCTTCTTCTGCTTCTGCATCTTCTGCTTCTTCTGCTACTGCCACTGCTTCTTATGTTTCTTCTGCTTCTCCTTCTGCTTAATGCTTCTCTTTCTGCTTCTGCTTCTCCTTCTGGTTCTCCTTCTTCTTCTCCAGATACT
>NW_012313169.1:0-2215 GCF_000151885.1 Dipodomys ordii | reverse complement strand
ATCTTCTGCTTCTGCTTCTCCTGCTTCTGCTTCTTATGCTTCTACTGCTTCTTCTTCTGGTTCTGCTTCTTCAGCTTCTAATTCTCTTTCTGCTTCTGCTTCTCCTGCTTGTTTTTCTGCTTCTTCTGCTGCTTCTCCATCTGCTGCTTCTTTTACTACTCCTTGTGCTTCTCTTTTTGCTTCTCCTTCTGCTTCTGCTTCTGCTTCTGCTTCTGCTTCTTCTGTTTCTCCTGCCTGAATTTCTGGTTCTAATTCTTCTGCTGCTTCTCCTTCTGCTTCTGCTTCTACTTCTGCTTCTGATTCTGCTTCTTCTGCTTCACTCTTTCGGCTTCTCCTGCTTCTGCTTCTTGTCCTTCTCCTGCTTCTCTTTCTGCTTCTCATTCGCTTCTGCTTCTGCTTCTGCTTCTCCTCCTTCTCCTTCTTCGCTTCTCCTTCAGCTTCGATTCTTCTGCTTCTCCTGCTTCTCCTTCTGCATCTCCTTCTGCTTGTGCTTGTCCTTATGCTTCTGCTTCTGCTTCTCCTTCTCCTTTTGCTTCTGCTTCTTCTGCTTTTCCTGCTTCTCCTCCTGCTTCTGCTTCTTCTGCTTCTCCTGCTTCTCATTCTGCATCTTCTTCTGCTTCTCCTTCTGATTCTCCTTTTGCTTCTTCTTCTTCTGCTTTACCTGCGTCTCTTTCTGCTTCTCCTTCTGTTTCTCCTTCTCCTTCTTGTTCTTCTGCTTTTCCTTCTGCTTCTGCTACAACTGCTTCTGCTTCTACTTCTTCTGTTTCTTCTGCTTGTCCTTCTGCTTTTGATTCTCTTTCTGCTTCTGCTTCTCGTTCTGCTTCTTATTCTGCTTCTTCAGATTCTGCTTCTTCTGCTTCTCCTGCTTCTCCTTCTGCTTCAGGTTCTCCTTCTGCTTCTTCACATTCTTATGCTTCTGCTTCTCCTGCTTCTGCTTCTTCTGCTTTCCCTCCTTCTCTTCCTGCTTCTCCTTCTCTTTCTGCTTCTCCTTCTGCTTCTGCTTCTTGTCCTTCTTGTGTTTCTTCTCCTTCTGCTTCTCAAGTTTCTGCATCTCCTGCTTCTCCTTCTCCTGCTCTTTCTGCTTCTCCTGCTGCTTTTCCTTCTCCTGCTCCTTCTTCTGCTTCTCTTTCTGCTTCTCCTTCTGTTTCTCCTACTCCTTCTCTTTCTCGTTCTTCTGCTTTTCCTTCTGCTTCTCCTTCTGCTTCTGCATCTTCTGCTTCTTCTGCTACTGCCTCTGCTTCTTCTGTTTCTTCTGCTTCCCCTTCTGATTCTCCTTCTACTTTTGCTTCTCCTTCTGCTTCTGCTTCTCCTTCTGCTTCTCCAGATTCTGCTTCTTCTGCTTCTCCTGCTTCTCCTTCTGCTTCAGGTTCTGCTTGTGCTTCTTCTGCTTCTGCTTCTCCTGCTGCTGCTTCTTCTGCTTCTCCTGCTTCTCTTTCTGCATTTCCTTCTGTTTTGCTTCTCCTTCTGCTTCTTCTCCTTCCTATGTTTCTTCTGCTTCTGCTTCTCCTGCTTCTGCTTCTCCTGCTTCTCGTTGTGCTTCTCTTTCTGCTTCTCCTTCTCCTTCTTCTGCTTCTCCTTCTGGTTCTACTTCAATTTCTCCTTCGGCTTCTCATTCTGCTTCTGCGTCTTCTGTTTCTTCTCCTTCTCCTGCTTCTGCTTCTCCTGCTTCTCCTACTTCTCGTGCTGCTTCTCTTTCTGCTTCTCCTTCTCCTTCTTCTGCTTCTCCTTCTGCTTCTGCTTCTCCTTCTGCTTCTGCTTCTGCTTCAATTTCTCCTTCTGCTGCTCATTCTGCTTCTGCGTCTTCTGTTTCTTCTGCTTCTCCTGCTTCTGCTTCTCCTGCTTCTCCTACTTCTCGTGCTGCTTCTCCTTCTGCGTCTCTTTCTGCTTCAGCTTATCCTTTTGCTTCTCCTACTCCTAAACCTTCTCTTTCGCCTTCTCCTTCTCCTTCTTCTGCTTCTCCTGCTTCTCCTTCTGAATTTTCTTCTGCTTCTGCTTCTCCTTCTGCATCTTCTTCTGCTTCTGCTTCTCCTTCTTCTGCTTCTCCCTCTGATTCTGCTTCTTATGCTTATTCTTTTTCTTCTGCTTCTGCTTCTCCTGCTTCTGCTTCTTCTGCTTCTACTGCATCTCCTTCTCCTTTCTCCTTCTCCTTCTCCTTCTCCTTCTCATCTCCTTCTCCTTCTCCTTCTCCTTCTCCATCTACATCTCCTTCTCCTTC
>NW_012313168.1:0-2215 GCF_000151885.1 Dipodomys ordii | reverse complement strand
AAGAGCAGACACAGCGGCGGACACAGCCGGGGACACAGCGGGACACAGAGGGGGACACAGCAGGGACACATCGGGTCACAGCGGGGACACAGTGGGGTACACAGCAAGGACACAGCGGGACACAGAGGAATACACAGCGAGGACACAGCGTGACACATGGGGACCCAGTGGGACCCAGCGGGGGACCCAGCGAGGACACAGCAGGACACAAATGGGGACACAGCAAGGACACAGCAGGACACAGCGTGAAAGAGCGGGACACAGCGGGGGACACAGCCGGGGACACAGCGGGACACAGCAGGGGACACAGCGGGGACACAGCGGGACACAGTGGGGACACAGTGGGACACAGCGGGACACAGCGGGGACACAGCGGGACATCGCGGGGACAAAGCTGGGACAGACCGGGACACAGAGGTTCACAGCGAGGGACACAGCGGGGGACAGTGGGGACAAACCGGGGAACAAAGGGGACACAACGGGACACAGCTGGGACACAGCGAGGACACAGCGGGACACCGCGGGGACACAGCGAGTACACAGCGGGACACAGCCGGACACAGCAGGACCCAGAGGGGAACACAGCAGGGGACACAGTGGGACACAGCGGGACACAGTGGGGTACACAGTGGGACACATCAGGGATAAGGCAGGGACACAGCGGGACACAGGTGGGGACAGAGCAGGATATAGCGGGGGACACAGTGGGACACAGCGGGGACACAGTGGGACAGAGCGGGGAACACAGCGGGATATAGCAGGGGACACAACGAGGACAAAGCGGGACACAGAGGGACAGAGCAGGGGACACAGCAAGGCCACAGCGGGACACAACGGGACACAGCGGCGGACACAGCAGGGGACACAGCGGGACACAGGGGGACACCGCGGGACACAGTGTGGACACAGCGGGGTACACAGCGGGACACAAAGGGGGGGGACCCAGAGTTACACAGCGGGGACACAGCGGGACACAGCGGGGACACAGCAGGGGACACAGCAGGACACAGAGGGGAACAAAGGGGGCACACAGTGGGACACAGCGTGGGACACAGGGGAACAAAGCGGAATACAGTGGGGACAGAGTGGGACACAGCGGGGACACAGCGGGACACACCGGGGACAAAGCGGGGACACAGCGGGACACAGCAGCGACACAGCGGAACACAGCGGGACACACCGGGGACAAAGCGGGGACACAGCGGGACACAGCAGCGACACAGCGGAACACAGCGAGACACAGCAGTGACAAAGCGGCGACACAGCGGGACACATCGGGACACAGCAGGACACAGCGGGGACACAACGGTGGACAACGGGGAAACAGGAGGACAGCGCGGGGGTCACAGTGGGAAACAGCGGAGACACAGGGGGACACAGGGGGCGACAAAGAGGGACACAGCGGGACACAGCGGGACTCAGCTGGGGACACATCAAAGGACACAGCAGGACACAGCGGGGGACATAGGGGAACACAGTGGGACACAGCCGGACACAGCTGGGGACACAGCGGGTGACACAGTGGGGGAAACAGCGGGAATCAGCACGGGACACAGCGAGGACACAGCAGGACACAGCGGGGGACACAGCAGGACACAGCGGGGTACACAGAGGCAGACACAGCGTTACACATCGGGACACAGCGGGGACACAGCGGGACACAGCGGGACACAGCGGGGACACAGCAGGACACAGCGGGGACACAGCGGGGACACAGCGGGGGACACAGTGGGACACAGCGGGGACACAGAGGGACTCAGCGGTTACACAGCGAGAACACACCAGGGACACAGCGGGACACAGCGGAGACAAAGCGGGGACACAGTGAGACACAGCGAGGACACAGCGGGACACAGCGGAGGACACAGCGGGGGACAGCGGTGACACAACGGCGGACAGCGGGGACACAGCGGGACACAGCGGGACACAGCAGGGGACACAGCGGGACACAGTGGGAGACACGTGGGGGACACAGCGGGACACAGCTGGGGACACAGCGAGGACACAGTGGGACACAGCGGGGAACACAGCGGTGGACACAGCGGGACACAGTGGGACACAGCGGGGGACACAGCATGGACACAGCAAGTCACAGCGGGGAAATAGTGGGGGACACAGCGGGGGACACAGCGGGATACAGAAGGACACAGCGAGGACACAGCGGGACACAGGAGGACACAGCGGGGACACAGCGGGGAAACAGCGGGGGATATGA
>NW_012313167.1:0-2215 GCF_000151885.1 Dipodomys ordii | reverse complement strand
GAAAGAGAAGGAAGAGCAGTTTGTAAGCAATAGGAGAAGCAGAAGCAGAAGCAGAATGAGTAGCAGAAAGAGAAGCAGTAGAACCAGAAGAAGCAGGAAAAGCAGAAGCAGAAGAAAGAGAAGAAGAAGAAGAAGAAGAAGAAGAAGAAGAAGAAGAAGAAGAAGAAGAAGAAGAAGAAGAAGAAGAAGAAGAAGAAGAAGAAGAAGAAGGAGAAGCATAAGGAGTAGCAGTAGAAGCAGAAGCAGGAGAAACAGAAGCAGAAGAAAAAAATAAACAAAAGAACAGGAGTAGAAGCAGTGGGAGAGGCAGAAAAAGGAGAAGGAGAAGGAGCAGCAGAAGGAGAATCAGAAGCAGAAAGAGAAGCAGAAACAGAAGGAGAACAAGAAGGAGAAGCAGGAAAATCAGAAGAAGCAGAAGTAGAAGCAGAAAGAGAAGGAGAAGAAGGAGAAGTAGAAGTAGAATCAGAAGAAACAGAAGAAGAAGAAGAAGAAGAAACAGAAGAATCAGAAGCATAAGAAAAGAAACAGAAGCATAAGAAACAGAAGAAGGAGAAGAGCAGAAGCAGAAGGAGAAGCAGAAGCAGAAGGAGAAGCAGAAAGAGAAGCAGGAGAAGCAGGAGAAGCAGAAGCAGAAGAAACAGGAGAAGCCGAAGAAGCAGAAGCAGAATCTGAAGCAGGAGAAACAGAAGAAGCACAATCTGAAGCAGAAGCAGAAGAAACAGAAATAGTAGAATAAGCAGAAGCAGCAGGAGAAGCAGAAGAAGAAGACGGAGAAGGCGAAAGAGAAGGATTAGGAGTAGGAAAAGCAAAAGGATAAGCAGAAGCAGAAAGAGACGCAGAAGGAGAAGCAGCACGAGAAGTAGGAGAAGCAGAAGCAGGAGAAGCAGAAGAAACAGAAGACGCAGAAGCAGAATGAGAAGCAGAAGGAGAAATTGAAGCAGAAGCAGAAGGAGAAGCAGAAGGAGAAGGAGAAGCAGAAGAAGGAGAAGGAGAACAGAAAGAGAAGCAGAAAGGGAAGCAGAACGAGAAGCAGGAGAAGCAGAAGCAGGAGAAGAAGAAGCAGAAGAAACAGAAGAAGGAGAAGAAGCAGAAGCAGAAGGAGAAGCAGAAACAGAAGGAAAAGCAGAAAGAGAAGCAGGAGAAGCAGAAGAAGCAGCAGCAGGAGAAGCAGAAGCAGAAGAAGCCGAAGAAGCAGAAGCAGAACCTGAAGCAGAAGGAGAAGCAGGAGAAGCAGAAGAATCAGAATCTGGAGAACCAAAAGGAGAAGCAGAAGCAGAAAGAGAAGCAAAAGCAGAAGGAGAAGCAAAAGAAACATAAGAAGCAGAGGCAGTAGCAGAAGAGGCAGAAGATGCAGAAGGAGAAGCAGAAGGAAAGGAGAAGAACGAGAAGGAGAAGGAGAAACAGAAGGAGAAGCAGAAAGAGAAGCAGAAGAAAGAGCAGGAGAAGGAAAAGCAGCAGGAGAAGCAGAAAGAGCAGCAGAAGGAGAAGCAGGAGATGCAGAAACAGGAGAAGCAGAAGCAGAAGAAACAGGAGAAGGACAAGAAGCAGAAGCAGAAGGAGAAGCAGAAACAGAAGGAGAAGCAGTAAGAGAAGGAGGGGAAGCAGAAGAAGCAGAAGCAGGAGAAGCATAAGCAGAAGAAACAGGAGAAGCCGAAGAAGCAGAAGCAGTATCTGAAGCAGAAAGAGAAACAGAAGAAGCACAATCTGAAGCAGAAAAACAGAAACAGTAGAATAAGCAGAAGCAGAAGCAGCTGGAGAAGCAGAAGAAGAAGACGGAGAAGGCGAGAGAGAAGGATTAGGAGTAGGAGAAACAAAAGGATAAGCAGAAGCAGAAAGAGACACAGAAGGAGAAGCAGCACGAGAAGTAGGAGAAGCAGAAGCAGGAGAAGCAGAAGAAACAGAAGACGCAGAAGCAGAATGAGAAGCAGAAGGAGAAATTGAAGCAGAAGCAGAAGGAGAAGCAGAAGTAGAAGAAGGAGAAGCAGAAAGAGAAGCAGAAAGAGAAGCAGAACGAGAAGCAGGAGAAGCAGAAGCAGGAGAAGCAGAAACAGAAGAAACAGAAGAAGGAGAAGAAGCAGAAGCAGAAGGAGAAGCAGAAATAGAAGGAAAAGCAGAAAGAGAAGCAGATGATGCAGCAGCAGGAGAAGCAGATGCAGAAGAAGTCTGAAGAAGCAGAAGCAGAATCTGAAGTAGAAGGAGAAGGAGGAGTAGCAGA
>NW_012313166.1:0-2215 GCF_000151885.1 Dipodomys ordii | reverse complement strand
CAAGCAGAAGCAGGAGAAGCAGAAGCAGAAGAAACAGAAGAAGGAGAAGAAGCAGAAGCAGAAGGAGAAGAAGAAACAGAAGGAAAAGCAAAAAGAGAAGCAGGAGAAGCAGAAGAAGCAGCAGCAGGAGAAGCAGAAGCAGAAGAAGCCGAAGAAGCAGAAGCAGAACCTGAAGCAGAAGGAGAAGCAGGAGAAGCAGAAGAAGCAGAATCTGGAGAAGCAGAAGGAGAAGCAGAAGCAGAAAGAGAAGCAAAAGCAGAAGGAGAAGCAGAAGAAACAGAAGAAGCAGAGGCAGTAGCAGAAGAAGCAGAAGATGCAGAAGCAGAAGGAGAAGCAGAAAGGAAAGCAGAAGAACGAGAAGGAGAAGGAGAAGGAGAAACAGAAGGAGAAGCAGAAAGAGAAGCAGAAGAAGGAGCAGGAGAAGGAAAAGCAGCAGGAGAAGCAGAAAGAGCAGCAGAAGGAGAAGCAGGAGAAGTAGAAGAAGCAGAAGCAGAAGCAGAAGAAACAGGAGAAGGACAAGAAGCAGAAGCAGAAGGAGAAGCAGAAGCAGAAGGAGAAGCAGAAAGAGAAGGAGGGGAAGCAGAAGAAGCAGAAGCAGGAGAAGCAGAAGCATAAGAATCCGAAGAAGCAGAAGCAGAAACTGAAGCAGAAGGAGAAGCAGAAGAAACAGAAGAAGTAGAAGCAGTAGCAGTTGTAGCAGAAGCAGAACGAGAAGCAGAAGGAAAAGCAGAAGAACAAGAAGGAGAAGGAGAAACAGAAGGAGCAGCAGAACGAGAAGCAGAAAGAGAAGCAGGTAAAGCAGAAGAAGAAGAAGCAGAAGGAGAATCAGAAGGAGAAGCAGAAGGAGAAGCAGAAGAAGATGCAGAAGGAGAAGCAGAAGAAGCAGAAGCAGAAGGAGAAGAAGGAAAGGCAGAAGAAGCAGAAGCAAAAGGAGAAGCAAAAGAAGGAGAAGGAGAAGCAGAAGCAGAAGAAGAAGCATAAGGACAAGCAAAAGCAGAAGGAGATGCAGAAGGAAAAGCAGGAGAAAGAGAAGAAGCAGAAGCTGAAGGAGAAGCAGAAGTAGGAGAAGGAGAAGGAGGAGAAGCAGAAGAAGAAGGAGAAGCAGAAGCGGAATGAGAAGCAGAAACAGAAGCAGGAGAAGCACAAGAAAAAGAAGCAGGAGATGCCGAAAGAGAAGAAGCAGAAGAAGCAGAAACAGAAGCAGAAGTAGAAGCAGAAACAGAAGGAGAAGCAGCAGAACAAGTAGAACCAGAAATTCAGGCAGGAGAAACTTAAGAAGCAGAAGCAGAAGCAGAAGGAGAAGCAAAAAGAGAAGCAGAAGATGTAGAAGAACCAGCAAAAGGAGAAGCAGCAGAAGAGGCAGAAAAACAAGCAGGAGAAGGAGAAGCAGAAAGAGAAGTAGAAGCAGAAGAAGCAGAAGAAGAAGAAGAAGCAGTAGAAGCATAAGAAGCAGAAGCAGGAGAAGCAGAACCAGAAGAAAAAGAAGAAGCATAAGAAGCAGAAGCAGAGGGAGAAGCAGAAGAAGGAGCAGCAGAAGGAGAAGCAGAAGGAGAATCAGGAGGAGAAGCAGAAGAAGGAGAAGCAGAAGGAGAATCAGGAGGAGAAGCAGAAGAAGGAGAAGCAGAAGCAGAAGAAGAAGCAGAAGAAGAAGCAGAAGCAGAAGAAGATGCAGAAGGAGAAGCAGGAGAAGCAGAAGAAGCAGAAGCAGAAGTAGGAGAAGGAGAAGGAGAAGGAAGGGCAGCAGAATCAATAGGAGAAGCAGAGGAGAAGAAGAAGCAGAATGAGAAGCAGAAAGAGAAGCAGTAGAAGCAGAAGAAGCAGGAAAAGCAGAAGCAAAAGAAAGAGAAGAAGAAGACGAAGACGAAGAAGAAGAAGAAGAAGAAGAAGAAGAAGAAGAAGAAGAAGAAGAAGAAGAAGAAGAAGAAGAAGAAGAAGAAGAAGAAGAAGAAGAAGAAGAAGAAGAAGAAGAAGAAGGAGGAGGAGGAGGAGGAGGAGAAGCAGTAGAAGCAGAAGAAGCAGATGCAGGAGAAGCAGAAGCAGAAGAAAAAGAATAAGCAAAAGAAGCAGAAGCAGAAGCACTGGGAGAAGCAGAAGAAGGAGAAGGAGAAGGAGCAGCAGAAGGAGAAGCAGAAGCAGAAAGAGAAGCAGAACAGAAGGAGAACAAGAGGAGAAGCAGGAGAATCAGAGAGCAGAGAGGAAGCAGAAAGAGGAGAAG
>NW_012313165.1:0-2215 GCF_000151885.1 Dipodomys ordii | reverse complement strand
TTTTCTGCTTCTCCTTCTGCTTCTTCTTCTTCTGCTTTACCTGCTTCTCTTTCTGCTTCTCCTTCTGCTTCTCCTTCTGTTTCTCCTTCTACTTCGTGTTCTTCTGCTTTTCCTTCTGCTTCTGCTACAACTGCTACTGCTTCTACTTCTTCTGTTTCTTCTGCTTCTCCTTCTGCTTTTGATTCTCTTTCTGCTTCTGCTTCTCCTTCTGCTTCTCATTCTAGTTCTCCAGATTCTGATTCTTCTGCTTCTCCTGCTTCTCCTTCTGCTTCAGGTTCTGCTTCTGCTTCTTCGGATTCTTATGCTTCTGCTTCTCCTGCTTCTGCTTCTTCTGCTTCCCCTCCTTCTCTTTCTGCTTCTCCTTCTGCTTCTGCTTCTTGTCCTTCTCCTGTTTCTTCTGCTTGTTCTTCTCCTGTTTCTGCATTTCCTGCTTCTCCTTCTGCTGCTCTTTCTGTTTCTCCTGCTGCTTTTCCTTCTACTGCTCCTTCTTCTGCTTCTCTTTCTGCTTCTACTCCTGTTTCTCCTTCTCCTTCTCCTTCTAGTTCTTCTGCTTTTCCTTCTGCTTCTCCTTCTGCTTCTGAATCTTCTGCTTCTTCTGCTACTGCCTCTGGTTCTTCTGTTTCTTCTGCTTCTCCTTTTGCTTTTGCTTCTCATTCTGCTTCTGCTTCTCCTTCTGCTTCTCCAGATTCTGCTTCTTCTGCTTCTCCTGCTTCTCCTTCTGCTTCTGCTTCTTCTGCTTCTCCTGCTTTTCCTTCTGCATCTTCTTCTGTTTCTGTTTCTCCTTCTCCTTCTTCTGCTTCTCCTTCTGATTCTCCTTCTGCTTCTTCTTCTTCTGCTTTACCTGCTTCTCTTTCTGCTTCTCCTTCTACTTCTCCTTCTGTTTCTCCTTCTCCTTCCTGTTTTTATGCTTTTCCTTCTGCTTCTGCTACACCTGCTACTGCTTCTACTTCTTCTGTTTCTTCTGCTTCTACTTATGCTTCTCCTTCTGCTTTTGCTTCTCTTTCTGCTTCTGCTTCTCCTTCTGCTTCTCCAGATTCTGTTTCTTCTGCTTCTCCTGTATCTCCTTATGCTTCAGGTTCTGCTTCTGTTTCTTCGGCTTCTTCTGCTTCTGCTTCTCCTGCTGCTGCTGCTTCTGCTGCTCCTGCTTCTATTTCTGCTTTTCCTTCTGTTTCTGCTTCTCCTTCTGCTTCTGCTTCTTCTCCTTCTTATGTTTCTTCTGCTTCTGCTTCTCCTGCTTCTGCTTCTCCTGCTTTCTGGTTGTGCTTCTCTTTCTGCTTCACTTTCTGCTTCTAATTCTCCTTCTCCTTCATCTGCTCTCCTTCTGCTTCTCCATCTGCTTCAATTTCTCCTTCTGCTTCTCATTCTGATTCTGCGTCTTCTGATTCTTCTGCTTCTCTTGCTTCTGCTTCTCCTGCTTCTCCTACTTCTCGTGCTGCTTCTCCTTCTGCGTCTCTTTCTGCTTCTGCTTATCCTTTTGCTTCTCCTACTCCTAATCCTTCTCTTTCGCCTTCTCCTTCTTGTTCTTCTGCTTGTCCTGGTGCTTCTGCTTCTGCTTATTCTACTATTTCTGTTTCTTCTGCTTCTGCTTCAGATTGTGCTTCTTCTGTTTCTCCTTCTGCTTCAGATTCTGCTTCTGCTTCTTCGGCTTCTCCTGCTTCTTCTGCTTCTCCTGCTTCTCTTTCTGCTTCTCCTTCTGCTTCTGCTTCTCCTTCTGCTTCTGCTTCTGCTCTTCTCCTTCTTCTGTTTCTTTTGCTTCTGTTTCTTCTTCTTCTTCTTCTCCTTCTGTTTCTTATGTTTCTACTTCTGCTTCTTCTTCTTCTCCTTCTCTTTCTGCTTCTTCTGATTCTCCTGCTTCTCCTTCTTGTTCTCCTTCTGTTTCTGCTTCTCTTTCTGCTGCTTCTCCTTCTGCTGCTCCTTCTCCTTCTCCTTCTTCTGCTTCTCCCACTGCTTCTTCTTCTGCTTCTTTTGCTTATTCTTTTACTTCTGCTTCTGCTTCTCCTGCTTCTGCTTCTTCTGCTTCTACTGCTTCTCCTTATACTTCTCCTTATGCTTCTCCTTATGCTTCTCCTTATGCTTCTCCTTATGCTGCTTCTTCTTCTTCTTCTTCTTCGTCTTCTTCTTCTTCTTCTTCTTCTTCTTCTTCTTCTTCTTCTTCTTCTTCTTCTTCTTCTTCTTCTTCTTCTTCTTCTTCTTCTTCTTCTTCTCTTTCTTCTGC
>NW_012313164.1:0-2215 GCF_000151885.1 Dipodomys ordii | reverse complement strand
GGAGAGGAGAAGGAGCAACAGAAGGAGAAGCAGAAGGAGAATCAGAAGGAGAAACAGAAGAAGGAGAAGCAGAAGCAGAAGAAGCAGCAGAAGGAGAAGCAGAAGCAGCAGAAGATGCAGAAGGAGAAGCAGGAGAAGCAGAAGAAGCAGAAGCAGAAGGAGAAGCAGAATTACGAGAAGAAGGAGAAGGAAGGGCAGCAGAAGCAATAGGAGAAGCATTAGGAGAAGCAGAAGCAGAATGAGAAGCAGAAAGAGAAGCAGTAGAAGCAGAAGAAGCAGTAAATTCATAAGCAGAAGAAAGAGAAGGAGAAGAAGAAGAAGAAGAAGAAGAAGAAGAAGAAGAAGAAGAAGAAGAAGAAGAAGAAGAAGAAGACGAAGAAGAAGAAGAAGACGAAGAAGAAGAAGAAGCATCAGCATAAGGAGAAGCATAAGGAGAAGCATAAGGAGAAGCAGTAGAAGCAGAAGAAGCAGAAGCAGGAGAAGCAGAAGCAGAAGAAAAAGAATAAGCAAAAGAAGCAGAAGCAGAAGCAGTGGGAGAAGCAGAAGAAGAAAAGGAGAAGGAGAAGCAGAAGCAGAAAGAGAATCAGAAACAGAAGGAGAAAAAGAAGAAGAAGCAGAAGAAGCAGAAGTAGAAGCAGAAAGAGGAGAAGAACGAGAAGCAGAAGTAGAATCAGAAGAAACAGAAGAAGAAGAAGAAGAAGAAGAAGAAGAAGAAGAAACAGAAGTATAAGAAACAGAAGAAGGAGAAGAGCAGAAGCAGAAGCAGAAGGAGAAGCAGTAGCAGAAGGAGAAGCAAAAGAGAAGCAGGAGAAGCAGAAGAAGCAGGAGAAGCAGAAGCAGAAGAAACAGGAGAAGCCGAATAAGCAGAAGCAGAGTCTGAAGCAGGAGAAACAGAAGAAGCACAATCTGAAGCAGAAGCAGAACAAACAGAAATAGTAGAATAAGCAGAAGCAGAAGCAGCTGGAGAAGCAGAAGAAGAAGACGTCGAAGGCGAAAGAGAAGGATTAGGAGTAGGAGAAGAAAAAGGATAAGCAAAAGTAGAAAGAGACGCAGAAGGAGAAGCAGCAAGAGAAGTAGGAGAAGCTGGAGAAGCAGAAGCAGAAGAAACAGAAGACGCAGAAGCAGATTGAGAAGCAGAAGGAGAAATTGAAGCGGAAGCAGAATCAGAAGGAGAAGAAGAAGCAGAAGGAGAAGCAGAAGAAGGAGAAAGAGAAGCAGAAAGAGAAGCAGAAAGGGAAGTAGAACGAGATGCAGGAGAAGCAGAAGCAGGAGAAGCAGAAGCAGAAGAAACAGAAGAAGGAGAAGAAGCAGAAGCAGAAGGAGAAGCAGAAACAGAAGGAAAAAAGAAAGAGAAGCAGGAGAAGCAGAAGAAGCAGGAAAACAGAAACAAAAGAAAGAGAAGAAGAAGGAGAAGAAGAAGAAGAAGAAGCATAAGGAGAAGCATAAGTAGAAGCAGTAGAAGCAGAAGAAGCAGAACCAGGTGAAGCAGAAGAGGAGAAAAAGAATAAGCAAAAGAAGCAGAAACAGAAGCAGTGGGAGAGGCAGAAAAAGGAGAAGGAGAAGGAGCAGTAGAAGGAGAATCAGAAGCAGAAAGAGAAGCAGAAACAGAAGGAGAACAAGAAAGAGAAGCAGGAAAATCAGAAGAAGCAGAAGTAGAAGCAGAAAGAGAAGGAGAAGCAGAAGTAGAAACAGAAGAAGAAGAAGCAGAAGAATCAGAAGCAAAAGAAACAGAAGAAGGAGAAGAGCAGAAGCAGAAGGAGAAGCAGAAGCAGAAAGAGAAGCAGAAAAAGAAGGAGAACAATAAGGAGAAGCAGGAGAATGAGAAGACGCAGAAGTAGAAGCAGAAAGAGGAGAAGTAGAATCAGAAGAAACAGAAGAAGAAGAAGCAGAAGAAATAGAAGCATAAGAAACAGAAGAAAAAGAAGAGCAGAAGCAGATGCAGAAGGAGAAGCAGAAGCAGAAGGAGAAGCAGAAGAAGGAGAAGGAGAAGCAGAACGAGAAGCAAGAGAAGCAGAAGCAGGAGAAGCAGAAACAGAAGAAACAGAAGAAGGAGAAGAAGCAGAAGCAGAAGAAGCAGAATCTGGAGAAGCAGAAGGAAAAGCAGAAGGAGAAGCAGAAGCAGAAAGACAATCAAAAGCAGAAGGAGAAGCAGAAGAAACAGAAGAAGTAGAAGCATTAGCAGTTGTAGCATAAGCAGAACGAGAAGCAAAAGTGA
>NW_012313163.1:0-2215 GCF_000151885.1 Dipodomys ordii | reverse complement strand
GCAGAAGCAGAAGGAGAAGCAGAAGTAGGAGAAGGAGAAGGAGAAGGAAGGGCAGCAGAAGCAATAGGAGAAGCAGAAGGAGAAGCAGAAGCAGAATGAGAAGCAAAAAGAGAAGCAGTACAAGCAGAAGAAGCAGGAAAAGCAGAAGCTGAAGAAAGAGAAGAAGAAGAAGAAGAAGAAGAAGAAGAAGAAGAAGAAGAAGAAGAAGAAGAAGAAGAAGAAGAAGAAGAAGAAGAAGAAGAAGAAGAAGAAGAAGCATAAGTAGAAGCATCAGGAGAAGCAGTAGAAGCAGAAGAAGCAGAAGCAGGAGAAGCAGAAGCAGTAGAAAAAGAATAAGCATAAGAAGAAGAATCAGAGGGAGAAGCAGAAGAAGGAGAAGGAGCAGCAGAAAGAGAAGTAGAAGGAGAATCAGAAGGAGAAGCAGAAGAAGGAGTAGCAGAAGCAGAAGAAGAAGCAGCAGGAGAAGCAGAAGCAGAAGAAGATGCAGAACGAGAAGCAGGAGAAGCAGAAGAAGCAGAAGCAGAAGGAGAAGCAGAAGTAGGAGAAGGAGAAGGAGAAGGAAGGGCAGCAGAAGCAATAGGAGAAGCAGAAGCAGAATGAGAAGCAGAAAGAGAAGCAGTAGAAGCAGAAGAAGCAGGAAAAGCAGAAGCAGAGAAAGAGAGAAGAGAGAAGAAGAGAAGAAGAAAAGAAGAGGAGAGAGAGAGGAGAGAGAGAGGAGCAGCATAGGAGAGCATAGGAGAAGCATAAGGAGAAGCATAAGGAGAAGCATAAGAAGAAGCAGTAGAAGCAGAAGAAGCAGAAGCAAGAGAAGCAGAAGCAGAAGGAAAAGAATAAGCATAAGAAGCAGAATCAGAAGGAGAAGCAGAAGGAGAAGAAGCAGCAGAAGGAGAAGCAGAAAGAGAAGCAGAAACAGCAGGAGAACAAGAAGGAGAAGCAGGAGAATCAGAAGAAGTATAAGTAGAAGCAGAAAGAGAAGGAGAAGAAGGAGAAGCAGAAGTAGAATCAGAAGAAACAGAAGAAGAAGAAGCAGAAGAAACAGAAGCAAAAGAAACAGAAGAAGGAGAAGAGCAGAAACAGAAGCAGAAGGAGAAGCAGAAGAAGAAGGAGAAGCAGAAAGAGAAGCAGGAGAAGCAGAAGAAGCAGGAGAAGCAGAAGCAGAAGAAACAGGAGAAGCCGAAGAAGCAGAAGGAGAATGAGAAGCAGAAGGAGAAACAGAAGAAGCACAATCTGAAGCAGAAGCAGAAGAAACAGAAATAGTAGAATAAACAGAAGCAGAAGCAGCAGGAGAAGCATAAGAAGAAGAAGGAGAAGGCAAAAGAGAAGGATTAGGAGTAGGAGAAGCAGAAGGATAAGCAGAAGCAGAAAGAGAAGCAGAAGGAGAAGCAGCACTAGAAGCAGGAGAAGCAGAAGAAGCAGAAGCAGGAGAAGCAGAAAAAAACAGAAGACGCAGAAGCCAAATGAGAAGCAGAAGGAGAAATTGAAGCAGAAGGAGAAGCAGAAGAAGAAGGAGAAGGAGAGGGAGAAGCAGAAAGAGAAGCAGAACGAGAAGCAGGACAAGCAGCAGCAGGAGAAGCAGAAGCAGAAGAAACAGAAGAAGGAGAATAAGCAGAAGCAGAAGGAAAAGCAGAAGGAGAAGCAGGAGAAGCAGAAGAAGAAGCCGCAGGAGAAGCAGAAGCAGAAGAAGCCGAAGAAGCAGAAGCAGAACTTGAAGAAGAAGGAGAAGCAGGAGAAGGAGAAGAAGCAGAATCTGGAGAAGCAGAAGGAGAAGCAGAAGCAGAAAGAGAAGCAAAAGCAGAAGGAGAAGCAGAAGGAGAAGCAGAAGGAGAAGTAGAAAAAACAGAAGAAGCAGACGAAGTAGCAGAAGCAGCAGAAGATGCAGAATCAGAAGGAGAAGCAGAAGGAAAAGCAGAAGAACGAGAAGGAGAAGGAGAAGGAGAAACAGAAGGAGAAGCAGAAATAGAAGCAGAAGAAGGAGCAGGAGAAGGAGAAGCAACAGGAGAAGCAGAAAGAGCAGCAGAATTAGAAGCAGGAGAAGCAGAAACAGGAGAAGCATAAGCAGAAGAAACAGGAGAAGGACAAGAAGGAGAAGCAGAAGGAGAAGCAGAAATAGAAGGAAAAGCAGAAGGAGAAGCAGAAGAAGCAGCAGCAGGAGAATCAGAAGCAGAAGAAGACGAAGAAGCAGAAGCAGAACCTGAAGCAGAAGGAGAAGCAGAAG
>NW_012313162.1:0-2216 GCF_000151885.1 Dipodomys ordii | reverse complement strand
TCAGGCACACAGCGGGGACACAGCGGGACACAGCGGGACACAGCGGGGACAAAGCGGGACACAGCTGGACACAGCGGGACACAGTGGTGGACACAGCGACACACAGTGGTGGTCCCAGTGAGGACACAGCAGGACACAGCAGGGACACAGCGAGGACAAAGCTGGGGAAACAGCAGTGGACACAGCGGGACACAGCAGGGAACACAGTGAGGACACAGCGGGACACAGCGGGACACAGCGTCGATACAGCGGGGACACAGCGTTACACAGCGTGGTACACAGCGTGGTACACAGCTGTGGACACAACGGGACACAGTGGGGGCACAGCCGGACACAGCGTTACACCGTGGGACACAGCGGGGACAAAGCGTGAGACAAAGCGGGGGACAGAGAGGGAGACAGTAGGGGACTCAGCGAGGACACAGCGGCACACAACGGGACACAGCGGGAAACAGAGGTGAACCTGCGGGGACACAGCGGGACACAGCGGGACACAGCGGGACACAGCAGGGGGACACAGCGAGGACACCATTGAACACAGCGGGACACAGCAGGAAACAGAGGTGAACCTGCGGGGACACAGCGGGACACAGTGGGGGACACAATGCGAAACAGCGGGGGACACAGCGGGACACAGTGGGGGACAGAGTGTGGGAAACAGCGAGACACAGCGGGGAAAAAGCTGGACACAGCGGGGTACACAGAGGGAAACAGCGGGGACACAGTGGGGAAAGAGCGTGACACAGCAGGACACAGCGGGAAACAGCCGGGGACACAGCGAGGACACAGCGGCACAGAACGGGGGACACAGCAAGGACAGAGTGGGACACAGTGGGGGACACAGCGAGACATAGCGGGGGACACAGCGGGGGACACAGAGGGACACAGCGGGACACAGTGGGGGACATAGCGAGGACACATTGGGACACAGCGCGGACACAGCGGGACTCAGCGGGGCACAGCAGTACACAGTGGGACACACCGGGACACAGCGGGGACACAGAAGGGACACAGCGGGGGACACAGCGGGACACAGCGGGGGACACAGGGAGGACACAGCGGGACCCAGGTGAACCCAGCGTCGATATGGCAGGGACACAGCAGGACACAGCGGGGAAAAAAGAGAGGACACAGAAGAACACAGCGTGGGACACAGCGAGGACACAGCGAGGACACAGCGGGACAAGGCGGGGAACACAGCGAGGACACAGCAGGACCCAGGGCGACACAGCGTCGATACAGCGGGGACACAGCGTTACACAGCGTGGTACACAGCTGTGAACACAACGGGACACAGTGCGGGCACAGCGGGACACAGCGGGACACAGTGGGACGCAGCAGGGACAAAGCTTGAGACACAGCGGGGTACAGAGCGGGAGACAGCGGGGGACACAGCGAGGACACAGCAATACACAGCGCTGACACTGCGGGGCACACAGCGGTACACAGCGGGGAACACAGCGGGGGACACAGCGGGACACAGAGGGACACAGCGGGGGACACAGGGGGGACACAGCGGGACGCAGCGGGGGACACAGCAGTACACATCGGGACACAGCGGGACACAGCGAGGGACGCAGAGGGGTCCACAGCGGGATAAAGCGGGGAACACAGCGAGGACACAACGGGATCAAGCGGGACACAGCGTCGATACAGCGGGAACACAGCGGGACACAGCGGGGTACACAGCTGGGGACACAGCGGGACACAGCGGGGGACACAGCGGGACACAGCGGGGAACACAGGGAAGACATAGCGGGACCCAGCGGGACCCAGCGTCGTTACAGCGGGGACTCAGCGGGACACAGCGGGGTGTACAGCTGGGTACACAACGGGACACTGCGGGGGACACAGCGAGGACACAGAGGGACACAGCGGGACACAGCGGGGACACTGCGGGAACATAGTGGGACACAGCGGGGTACACAGCGGGACACAGCGTTACACAGCTAGGGACACAGCGGGGACAAAGCGGCAGACAGCAGGGGACACAGCGAGGACACAGCGGGACACAGCGGCGGACACAGCGGGGGCACAGCGGGACACAGTGGGACACAGCGGGGGACACAATGGGGACACAGCGGGACACAGCAGAGGACACAGCGGAACATAACGGGGGACACAGAGAGGACACAGCGGGACACAGCGAGACAAAGCGGGACACACCGTGGACACAGCAGTAGTCACAGCGGGACATAGCAGGGACACTGATGAAA
>NW_012313161.1:0-2216 GCF_000151885.1 Dipodomys ordii | reverse complement strand
TGCTTCTTCTGCTTCTCCTGCTTCTCCTTCTGCATCTCCTTCTGCTTGTGCTTTTCCTTATGCTTCTGCTTCTGCTTCTCCTTCTCCTTCTTTTGCTTCTCCTTTTGCTTCTGCTTCTTCTGCTTTTCCTGCTTCTCCTCCTGCTTCTGTTTCTTCTGCTTCTCCTGCTTCTCCTTCTGCTTCTCCTTCTCCTTCTTCTGCTTCTCCTTCTGATTCTCCTTTTGCTTCTTCTTCGTCTGCTTTACCTGCGTCTCTTTCTGCTTCTCCTTCTGTTTCTCCTTCTGTTTCTCCTTCTCCTTCTTGTTCTTCTGCTTTTCCTTCTGCTTCTGCTACAACTGCTTCTGCTTCTACTTCTTCTGTTTCTTCTGCTTCTCCTTCTGCTTTTGATTCTCTTTCTGCTTCTGCTTCTCGTTCTGCTTTTTATTCTGCTTCTTCAGATTCTGCTTCTCCTGCTTCTCCTGCTTCTCCTTCTGCTTCAGGTTCTCCTTTTGCTTCTTTACATTCTTATGCTTCTGCTTCTCCTGCTTCTGCTTCTTCTGCTTTCCCTCCTTCTCTTCCTGCTTCTCCTTCTGTTTCTGCTTCTCCTTCTGCTTCTGCTTCTTGTCCTTCTTGTGTTTCTTCTGCTTCTGATTCTCAAGTTTCTGCATCCCTGCTTCTCCTTCTGCTTCTCTTTCTGCTTCTCCTTCTGTTTCTCCTACTCCTTCTCCTTCTCGTTCTTCTGCTTTTCCTTCTGCTTCTGCATCTTCTGCTTCTTCTGCTAATGCCTCTGCTTCTTCTGTTTCTTCTGCTTCCCCTTCTGCTTCTCCTTCTGCTTTTGCTTTTCTTTCTGCTTCTGCTTCTCCTTCTGCTTCTCCAGATTCTGCTTCTTCTGCTTCTCCTGCTTCTCCTTCTGCTTCAGGTTCTGCTTCTGCTTCTTCGTCTTCTTCTGCTTCTGGTTCTCTTGCTGATGCTTCTTCTGCCTCTCCTGCTTCTCTTTCTGCTTTTCCTTCTGTTTCAGCTTCTCCTTCTGCTTCTGCTTCTTCTCCTTCCTATGTTTCTTCTGCTTCTGCTTCTCCTGCTTCTGCTTCTCTTGCTTCTCGTTGTGCTTCTCTTTCTGCTTCTCCTTCTCCTTCTTCTGCTTCTCCTTCTGCTTCTGCTTCAATTTCTCCTTCTGCTTCTCATTCTGCTTCTGCGTCTTCTGTTTCTTCTGCTTCTCCTGCTTCTGCTTCTCCTGCTTCTCCTACTTCTCGTGCTGCTTCTCCTTCTGCGTCTCTTTCTGCTTCTGCTTATCCTTTTGCTTCTCCTACTTTTGCTTCTCCTACTCCTAATCCTTCTCTTTCGCCTTCTCCTTCTCCTTCTTCTGCTACTCCTGCTTCTCCTTCTGCATCTTCTTCTGCTTCTGCTTCTCCTTCTGCTGCTTCTTCTGCTTCTGCTTCTCCTGCTTCTGCTTCTCCCTCTTATTCTGCTTCTTATGCTTATTCTTTTTCTTCTGCTTCTGCTTCTCCTGCTTCTACTGCTTCTCCTTCTCCTTCTCCTTCTCCTTCTTCTTCTTCTTCTTCTTCTTTTTCTTCTTCTTCTTCTTCTTCTTCTTCTTCTTCTTCTTCTTCTTCTTCTTCTTCTTCTTCTTCTTCTTCTTCTTCTTCTTCTTCTTCTTCTTCTTCTTCTTCTCTTTCTGCTGCTTCTGCTTTTCCTGCTTCTTCTTCTTCTTCTTCTTCTTCTTCTTCTTCTTCTTCTTCTTCTTCTTCTTCTTCTCCTTCTGCTGCTTCTGCTTTTCCTGCTTCTTCTTATACTACTGCTTCTCTTTCTGCTTCTCATTCTGCTTCTGCTTCTCCTTCTGCTACTCCTATTGCTTCTGTGGCTCTTCCTTCTTCATCTCCTACTTCTACTTCTCCTTCTGCTACTGCTTCTTCTGCTTCTCCTGCTTCAACTTCAGCATCATCTTCTCCTTCTGCTTCACCTTCTGCTGCTACTTCTGCTTCTGTTAATCCTTATACTTCACATAATGCATCATCTGCATCACCTACTGCTTCTACTTCTGTTACTCCTACTCCTTCACATTCATCTACTTTTACTTTTGCTTCTCCATCTGCTTCTGCAGAACTGCTACTGCTACTGCAACTACAGTTCTACAAATCACCTCTCATTTTAATTTTTTCTGCTTCTGATCTCTACAACATCTCATACTGATTCTCAGATCTGATTCCTATGCTTCTCTTCTGATAAAGTATACTTCTGCT
>NW_012313160.1:0-2216 GCF_000151885.1 Dipodomys ordii | reverse complement strand
TAAACAGCTGGGGACACAACGGGACACAGCAGGGGACATAGCGAGGACACAGTGGAACACAGCGTGGGACACAGCGAGGACACAGCGGGACACGGCGGGACACAGCGGGGACACAGCAGGGACACAGCAGGGACACAGCGGGGAACACAGCGGGACACAGCGGGACACAGCGAGGGACACAGCGGGACACAACAGGACACAGCGGGGGACACAGCGTTACACAGCTGGTTACAGAGCTGGGGACACAAAGGGACACAGTGGGGGACACAGCGGGACACAGCAGGACACAGTGGGACATAGCGGGGACAAAGCGTGAGACACAACAGGGGACAGAGCGGGAGACAGCGGGGGACACAGCGAGGACACAGCGGGACACAGCGGGGGACACAGCGGGACACCAAGGGACACAGTGTGATTGAGCGGGACACAGCTGGGTACACAGGTGGGGACACAACAGGAAACAGCGGGGGACACAGCGGCACACAGCGAGGGACACAGTGGGGGACACAGCGGGACACAGTGGGACACAGCGGGGGACACAGGGGGGACACAGCGCAACACAGAGGGGACACAGCGGGACTCAACGGGGGACACAGCAGTACACAGCAGGACACAGCGGGGACACAGCAGGGACACAGCGGGAGACACAGTGGGACACAGCGGGACACAGCGAGGGACACAGCGGGACACAACAGGACACAGCGGGGGACACAGCGTTACACAGCGGGTTACACTGCTGGGGACACAAAGGGACACAGTGGGGGACACAGTGGGACACAGCGGGACACAGTGGGACATAGCAGGGACAAAGCGTGAGACACAGTGGGGGATAGAGCGGGAGACAGCGGGGGACACAGCGAGGACACAGCGGGAACAAAGCTGGGCACAGCGGGGTACACAGCGGGACACAGCGGGGACATAGCGGGACACAGCGGGTCACAGCAGGAACACAGCGGGACACAGCGTGATACAGCAGGGGACACAGCGGGACACAGCATCGATACAGTGGGGACACAGCGGGACTCAGCGGGGACCCAGCAGTACACAGCGGGACAAAGCGGGGACACAGCAGGGACACAGCGGGGGACACAGGGGACACAGCGTACACAGCGGGAAACAGAGGGGGACACAGAGGGGTACACAGCTGCACACAGCGGGGAACACAGCGAGGACACAGCGGGAACCAGCGGGACAAAGCATCGATACAGCAGGGACACAGCGGGACACAACGGGGTACACAAGTGGGGACACAATGGGACACATCGGGGGACACAGCGAGGACACAGCGGAACACAGCGTGGGACACAGCGAGGACACAGCGGGACACAGCGGGGAAAAATTGGGACACAGCGGGGACACAGCAGTGGACATAGCGGGACACAGCGGGGGACACAGCGGGACACAGCGAGGGACACAGAGGGGGACACAGCGGGACACAGTGGGACACAGCGGGGGACACAGGGGGGACACAACAGGACACAGCGGGGACACAGCGGGACACAGCGGGACACAGCGGGGGACACAGCGAGGACACAGCGGGACACAGCATCGATACAGCGGGGACACGGCGGGACACAGCGGGGTACACAGCTGGGGACACAGCGGGACAGAGCGGGACACAGCAGGGACACATCCGTAGACACAGCGGGACACAGCGGGGGACACAGCGGAACACAGCGGGACACCGCTGGGGACTCATGGGGGACACAGCGGTGACACAGCGGGACTCAGCGGGGGACACAGCAGTACACAGTGGGACACAGCGGGGACACAGCAGAACACAGCAGGACACAGCGGGAAACTCAGGGGCGACACAGCGGTGACACAGCGGGACACAGCGGGGACACAGCAGTACACAGCGGGACACAGCGGGACACAGCGGGACACAGCGGGGGACACAGCGAGGACACATCGGAACACAGCGTGGGACACAGCGAGGACACAGCGGGACACAGCGGGACACAGCAGGGACACAGCAGTAGACACAGCGGGACTCAGCGGGGGACACAGCGAGGACACAGCGGGACACTGCGGGACACAGCGGGACACAGCAGGGACACAGCAGTAGACAGAGCGGGATTCAGCGGGGGACACAGCCAGACACAGCATCGTAACAGCGGGGACACAGCAGGGACACAGCAGGGACACAGCGGAAACAGCGGACACAGCGGGACACAGCGGGCGACACAGCGGGACACAGAGGGTGACACAGATGA
>NW_012313159.1:0-2216 GCF_000151885.1 Dipodomys ordii | reverse complement strand
TCTGCATCTCCTTCTGCTTCACCTTCTGTTGCTCTTTCTCCTTCTTCTGTTTCTCCCTCTGCTTCTGCTTCTTATGCTTCTTCTTTATCTTCTGCTTCTGCTTCTCCTGCTTCTGCTTCTTATGCTTCTACTGCTTCTTCTTCTGCTTCTGCTTCTTCTGCTTCTACTTCTCTTTGTGCTTTTGCTTCTCCTGCTTGTTTTTCTGCTTTTTCTGCTGCTTCTCCTTCTGCTGCTTCTTCTACTTCTCCTTCTCCTTCTCCTTCTCTTTTTGCTTCGCCTTCTGCTTCTGCTTCTGCTTCTTTTTCTCCTGCCTGAATTTCTGGTTCTACTTCTTCTGCTGCTTCTCCTTCTGCTTCTGCTTCTACTTCTGCTTTTGTTTCTGCTTCTTCTGCTTCTTCTCTTTCGGCTTCTCCTGCTTCTGCTTCTTGTGCTTCTCCTGCTTCTCTTTGTGCTTCTCATTCCGCTTCTGCTTCTGCTTCTGCTTCTCCTCCTTCTACTTCTCCTACTTCTGCTTCTCCTTCACCTTCTGCTTCTTCTGCTTCTCCTTCTGCATCTCCTTCTGCTTGTGCTTGTCCTTATGCTTCTTCTTCTGCATCTGCTTCTCCTTCTCCTTCTTTTGCTTCTCCTTCTGCTTCTGCTTCTTCTGCTTTTCCTTCTGCATCTTCTTCTGCTTCTGCTTCTCCTTCTCCTTCTGCTTCTCCTTCTGCTTCTCCTTCTGCTTCTTCTTCTGCTTTACCTGCTGCTCTTTCTGCTTCTCCTTCTTCTTCTCCTTCTCTTTCTCCTTCTCCTTCTTGTTCTTCTGCTTTTCCTTCTGCTTCTCGTTCTGCTTCTGCTACAACTGTTACTGCTTCTACTTCTTCTGTTTCTTCTGCTTCTCCTTCTGCTTTTGATTCTCTTTCTGCTTCTGCTTCTCCTTCTGCTTCTCATTCTGCTTCTCCAGATTCTGCTTCTTCTGCTTCTCCTGCTTCTCCTTCTGCTTCAGGTTCTGCTTCTGCTTCTTCGGATTCTTATGCTTCTGCTTCTCCTGCTTCTGCTTCCCCTCCTTCTCTTTCTGCTTCTCCTTCTGCTTCTGCTTCTTGTCCTTCTCCTGTTTCTTCTGCTTGTTCTTCTCTTGTTTCTGCATCTCCTGATTCTTCTTCTGCTTTTCTTTCTGCTTCTCTTTCTGCTTCTCCTGCTGCTTTTCCTTCTCCTGCTCCTTCTTCTGCTTCTCTTTCTGCTTCTCCTTCTGTTTCTCCTTCTCTTCTCCTTCTCGTTCTTCTGCTTTTCCTTCTGCTTCTCCTTCTGCTTCTACATCTTCTGCTACTGACTCTGCTTCTTCTGTTTCTTCTGCTTCTCCTTATGCTTCTCCTTCTGCTTTTGCCTCTCTTTCTGCTTCTGCTTCTCCTTCTGCTTCTCCAGATTCTGCTTCTTCTGCTTCTCCTGTATCTCCTTATGCTTCAGGTTCTGCTTCTGTTTCTTCGGCTTCTTCTGCTTCTGCTTCTCCTGCTGCTGCTTCTTCTGCTGCTCCTGCTTCTATTTCTGCTTTTCCTTCTGTTTCTGCTTCTCCTTCTGCTTCTGCTTCTTCTCCTTCTTATGTTTCTTCTGCTTCTGCTTCTCCTGCTTCTGCTTCTCCTGCTTCTCGTTGTGCTTCTCTTTCTGCTTCTCTTTCTGCTTCTCCTTCTCCTTCTTCTGCTTCTCTTGCTTCTGCTTCTCCTGCTTCTCCTACTTCTCGTGCTGCTTCTCCTTCTGCGTCTCTTTCTGCTTCTGCTTATCCTTTTGCTTCTCCTACTCCTAATCCTTCTCTTTCGCCTTCTCCTTCTTGTTCTTCTGCTTGTCCTGGTTCTTCTGCTTCTGCTTATTCTACTATTTCTGTTTCTTCTGCTTCTGCATCAGATTGTGCTTCTTCTGTTTCTCCTTCTGCTTCAGATTCTGCTTCTGCTTCTTCGGCTTCTCCTGTTTCTTCTGCTTCTGCTTCTCCTGCTTCTTCTGGTTCTCCTGCTTCTCTTTCTGCTTCTCCTTCTGCTTCTGCTTCTCCTTCTGCTTCTGCTTCTGCTCTTCTCCTTCTTCTGTTTCTTTTGCTTCTGTTTCTTCTGCTTCTTCTTCTTCTGTTTCTTCTGATTCTACTTCTGCTTCTCCTTCTTCTCCTTCTGTTTCTGCTTCTCTTTCTGCTTCTGCTTCTCCTTCTGCTGCTCCTTCTCCTTCTCCTTCTTCTGCTTCTCTCACTGCTTCTGCTTCTG
>NW_012313158.1:0-2216 GCF_000151885.1 Dipodomys ordii | reverse complement strand
GTGTCGGGCTGTGTCCTCGTATTATCCCATCTCTGTCCCGCTGTGTACCCTGCTGTGTCCAGCTGTCTCCCCGCTGTGTCCCGCTGTGTCCCCCGCTGTGTCCCCCGCTGTGTCCCACTGTGTCCCCCGCTGTGTCCCTGCTGTGTTAGGCTGTGTCCCACTGTGTACTCACTGTGTCCCGCGCTGTGTCCCGCTGTGTCCCCCGCTGTGTACCCCTGTGTCCTGCTGTGTCCGCTGTGTCCCCTGCTGTGTCCCTCTGTATCCCACTGTGTCCCTGCTATATCCCGCTGTGTCCCCGCTGTGTCCTGCGGTGTCCCCCGCTGTGTCCCCCTGGGTTCTCTGCTGTGTCCCCTCTGTGTCCCACTGTGTTCCGCTGTGTCCCATTGTGTCCTCGCTGTTTCTCCCGCAGTGTCTCGCTCTGTCTTCGCTGTGTCCCCAGCTGCGTCTCGCTGTGTCCCGCACTGTGTCCCACTGTGTCCTGCTTTGTCCCGCTGCGTCCTCGCTGTGTCCCCCTCTGTGTCCCGCTGTGTCCCTCCTTTGTCCTCGCTGTGTCCGCTGTGTCCCCACTGTGTCCCGCTGGGTCCTGCTGTGTCCCCGCTCTGTCCCGCTATGTACCCCACTGTGTCCAGCTTTGTCGACGCTGTGTCCCGCTGTGTCCCCCTCTGTGTCCCACAGTGTCCCCCGCTGTGTCCCGCTGTATCTACTGCTGTGTCACTGTTGTAGCACGCTGTGTCCCCACTGTGTGCCGCGGTGTCCCCCGCTGTGTCCCCCAGGGTTCTCTGCTGTGTCCCCGCTGTGTCCCACTGTGTTCCGCTGTGTCCCGTTGTGTCCTCGCTGTGTTTCCCGCAGTGTCCGGCTCTGTCTTCGCTGTGTCCCACGCTGTGTCCCGCTTTGTCCCCCGCTCTTTCCCCCCCTGTGTCCTCGCTGAGTCCCCGCTGTGTCCCGCTGTTTCCTCACTGTGTCCCCTGCTGTGTCCCGCTGTGTCCCCTGATGTTTCCCCCACTGTGTCCCGCTGTGTCCCCCGCTGTGTCCCCCACTGTGTCCCGCTGTGTCCCCCGCTGTTTCCCGCTGAGTCCCCTGCTGTGTCCCCACTGTGTCCCGCTGTGTCCCGCTGTATCCCCTGCTGTGTCCCCGCTGTGTCCCGCTACGTCCCACTTTTTCTCTCTGTGTCCTCGCTGTATCCCCAGCTCTGTCCCGCTGTGTCCTCACTGTGTCCCCCGTTGTGTCCCGCTGTATCCCCCGCTGTGTCCGACTGTGTCACGCTGTGTCCCGCTCTGTCCCCTGCTGAGTCTGGCTATGTCCCCCGCTGTGTCCCGCTGTGTCCCGCTGTGTCCCCCGCTTTGTCCCGCTGTGTCCCCGCAGTGTCCCCGCTGAGTCCCACTCTGTCCCGTGGTGTCCCGCTTTGTCCCCGGCTATGTTCCCCGCTGAGTCCCCTCTGTGTCCCGGCTATGTCCCGCTCTGTCCTCGCTGTGTCCCCCGCTGTCTCCCGCTTTGTCCTCCCCTGTATCATGCTGTGTCCTGCTGTGTCCTCGCTGTGTCCCCCGCTCTGTCCTGCTGTGTCACCGCTGTGTCCCCCGCTTTGTCCAGCTGTGTCCCCGCAGTGTCACCGCTGTGTCCAGCAGTGTCCTGCTCTGTCCCGTTGTGTCCCGCTTTGTCACCCGCTGTGTCCTCCGCTGAGTCCCCGCTGTGTCCCCGCTGTGTCCCGCTGTGTCTTCCCTGTGTCCCCCTCTGTGGCCAGCTCTGTCCCCCGCTGTGTTCCACGTGTTTTCCTCGCTGTGTCCCTATGTTTCCCTCTGTGTTCCCCGCTGTGTCCCGTTGTGTCCCGCTGTGTCCCCCGCTGTGTCCCCGCTGTGTCCCACAGTGTACACCGCTGTGGCCAGCTATGTCCCCGCTGTGTCCCGCTGTGTCCTCCACTGTGTCCCGATGTGTCCCCCACTGTGTTCCCCGCTGTGTCCCTCTGTATCCCCCGCTGTGTCCCGCTGTGTCCCCCGCTGTGACCCTCTGTATCCCACTGTGTCCCTGCTGTATCCCGCTTTGTCCCCCTGTGTTCCGCGGTGTCCCACGCTGTGTCCCCCTGGGTTCTTTTCTGTGTCCCCGCTGTGTCCCACTCTTCCCCTGTGTCCCGTTGTGACCTCGCTGTGTCTCCCGCAGTTTCCCGCTCTGTCTTCGCTTTGTCCCCCGCTTCGTTCCGCTGTGTCCCCGACTGTGTCCCACTG
>NW_012313157.1:0-2216 GCF_000151885.1 Dipodomys ordii | reverse complement strand
TGCTTTTCCTTCTGCTTCTCCTTCTGCTTCTGCATCTTCTGCTACTGCCTCTGCTTCTTCTGTTTCTTCTGCTTCTCCTTCTGCTTTTGCTTCTCTTTCTGCTTCTGATTCTCCTTCTGCTTCTCCAGATTCTGCTTCTTCTGCTTCTCCTGCTCCACCTTCTGTTTCAGATTCTGCTTCTTCGGGTTCTTCTGCTTCTGCTTCTCCTGCTGCTGCTTCTTCTGCTTCTCCTGCTTCTCTTTCTGCTTTTCCTTCTGTTTCTGTTTCTCCTTCTGCTTCTGCTTCTTCTCCTTCTGTTTCTTCTGCTTCTGCTTCTCCAACTTCTGCTTCTCCTGCTTCTCGTTCTGCTTCTCTTTCTGCTTCTCTTTCTGCTTCTCCTTCTCCTTCTTCTGCTTCTCCTTCTGCTTCTCCTTCTGCTTCTGCTTCAATTTCTCCTTCTTCTGCTCATTCTGCTTCTGCGTCTTCTGTTTCTTCTGCTTCTCCTGCTTCTGCTTCTCCTGCTTCTCCTACTTCTCGTGCTGCTTCTCCTTCTGCGTCTCTTTCTGCTTCTGCTTCTCCTTTTGCTTCTCCTACTCCTAATCCTTCTCTTTCGCCTTCTCCGTCTTCTTCTTCTGCTTCTCCTGCTGCTTCTGCTTCTGCTTATTCTACTATTTCTGTTTCTTCTGCTTCTGATTCAGATTGTGCCTCTTCTGTTTCTCCTGCTTCAGATTCTGCTTCTGCTTCTTCGGCTTCTCCTGTTTCTTCTGCTTCTGCTTCTCCTGCTTCTTCTGCTAATCCTGCTTCTCTTTCTGCTTCTCCTCTGCCTCTGCTTCTCCTTCTGCTTCTGCATCTGCTCTTCTCTTTCTTCTGTTTCTTTTGCTTCTGTTTCTTCTTCTTCTTCTGTTTCTTCTGATTCTACTTCTGCTTCTCCTTCTTCTCCTCTTTCTGCTTCTACTTCTGCTTCTTCTGATTCTCCTGCTTCTCCTTCTTGTTCTCCTTCTGTTTCTGCTTCTCTTTCTGCTTCTGCTTCTCCTTCTGCTGCTCCTTCTCCTTCTCCTTCTTCTGCTTCTCCCACTGCTTCTGCTTCTGCTTCTTTTGCTTATTCTTTTACTTCTGCTTCTGCTTCTCCTTCTTCTGCTTCTTCTGCTTCTACTGCTTCTCCTTATGCTTCTCCTTATTCTTCTTCTCCTTCTTCATCTTCTTCTTCTTCTTCTTCTTCTTCTTCTTCTTCTTCTTCTTCTTCTTCTTCTTCTTCTTCTTCTTCTTCTTCTTCTTCTCTTTCTTCTGCTTCTGCTTTTCCTGCTTCTTCTGCTTCTACTGCTTCTCTTTCTGCTTCTCATTCTGCTTCTGCTTCTCCTTCTGCTTCTCCTATTGCTTCTGCTGCCCTTCCTTCTCCTTCTCCTTCTCCTACTTCTGCTTCTCCTTCTGCTTTTGCTTCTTCTGCTTCTCCTGCTTCTCCTTCTGCATCTTCTTCTGCTTCTGCTTCTCCTTCTGCATTTTCTTCTGCTTCTGCTTCTCCTTCGCTTCTCCTTCTGCTTCTTCTGCTTCTCCTTCTGATTCTCCTTCTGCTTCTGCTTCTGTTTTTCCTTCTCCTTCTCGTTCTTCTGTTTTTCCTTCTGCTTCTCCTTCTGCTTCTGCTGCAACTGCTACTGCTTCTGCTTCTTCTGTTTCTTCTGCTTCTCCTGCTTCTCCTACTTGTCTTGCTGCTCCTTCTACTTCTTCTCTTTCTGCTTCTCCTTCTTCTCCTTCTAGTTCTTCTGCTTTTCCTTCCACTTCTCCTTCTGCTTCTGCATCTGCCGCTTCTTCTGCTACTGCCTCGACTTCTTCTGCTTCTCCTTCTGCTTCTCCTTCTGCTTTTGCTTCTCTTTCTGCTTCTGCTTCTCCTTCTGCTTCTCCAGATTCTGCTTCTTCTGCTTCTCCTGCTTCTCCTTCTGCTTCAGGTTCTGCTTCTGCTTCTGCTTCTCCTTCTGCTTCTCCAGATTCTGCTTCTTCTGCTTCTCCTGCTTCTCCTTCTGCTTCAAGTTCTGCTTCTGCTTCTGCTTCTTCGACTTCTTCTGCTTCTGCTTCTCCTGCTGCTACTTCTTCTGCTTCTCCTGCTTCTCTTTCTGCTTTTCCTTCGGTTTCTGCTTCTCCTTCTGCTTCTGATTCTTCTCCTTCTTCTGGATATACTGATTATGATTGTCCTGCATCAGCTTCACCAGCTTCTCGTTCTGCTTCTCTTTCTGTTTCTCATTCTT
>NW_012313156.1:0-2216 GCF_000151885.1 Dipodomys ordii | reverse complement strand
GCAGAAGAGGCTGGAAAAGCATATTTTTGAAGAAAGAGAAGAAGACTAAGACGAAGAATAAGAAGAAGAAGCAGCAGCATAAGGAGAAGCATAAGGAGAAGTATAAGGAGAAGCAGAAGAAGCAGAAGAAGCAGAAGCAGGAGAAGTTGAAGCAGAAGAAAAAGAATAAGCAAAAGAAGCAGATGCAGAAGCAGTGAGAGAAGCAGAAGAAGGAGAAGGAGAAGGAGCACCAGAAGGAGAAGCAGAAGCAGAAAGAGAAGCAGAAACAGAAGGAGAACAAGAAGGAGAAGCAGGAGAATCAGAAGAAGCAGAAAGAGAAGGAGAAGAAGAAGAAGCAGAAGTAGAATCAGAAGAAACAGAATAAGAAGAAGCAGAAGAAACAGAAGCAAAAGAAACAGAAGAAGGGGAAGAGCAGAAGCAGAAGCAGAAGGAGAAGCAGAAGCAGAAGGAGAAGCAGAAAGAGAAGCAGGAGAACCAGAAGAAGCAGGAGAAGCAGAAGCAGAAGAAACAGGAGAAGCCGAAGAAGCAGAAGCAGAAGGAGAAAGAGAAGAAGCACAATCTGAAGCAGAAGCAGAAGAAACAGAAATAGTAGAATAAGCAGTAGCAGAAGCACCAGGACAAGCAGAAAAACAAGAAGGAGAAGGCGAAAGAGAAGGATTAGGAGTAGGAGAAGCAAAAGGATAAGCAGAAGCAGAAAGAGACGCAGAAGGAGAAGCAGCACGAGAAGTAGGAGAAGCAGGAGAAGCAGAAGCAAGAGAAGCAGAAGAAACAGAAGACGCAGAAGCAGAATGAGAAGCAGAAGGAGAAATTGAAGCAGAAGGAGAAGGAGAAGCAGAAGGAGAAGCAGAAGAAGGAGAAGGAGAAGAAGAAAGAGAAGCAGAAAAAGAAGCACAACAAGAAGCAGGAGAAGCAGAAGGAGAAGCAGAAACAGAAGGAAAAGCAGAAATAGAAGCAGGAGCAGCAGAAGAAGCAGCAGCAGGAGAAGCAGAAGCAGAAGAAGCCGAAGAAGCAGAAGCAGAACCTGAAGCAGAAGGAGAAGCAGGAGAAGCAGAAGAAGCAGAATCTGGAGAAGCAGGAGGAGAAGCAGAAGCAGAAAGAGAAGCAAAAGCAGAAGGAGAAGCAGAAGGAGAAGCAGAAGAAACAGAAGAAGCAGAGGCAGTAGCAGAAGAAGCAGAAGATGCAGAAGCAGAAGGAGAAGCAGAAGCAGTAGTAGAAGCAGAAGAAGGAGTAGCAGAAGGAGAAGCATAAAGAGAAACAGAAGGAGAAGCAGGAGAAGCAGAAGCAGGAGAAGCAGAATCAGAAGAAATAGAAGAAGGAGAAGAAGCAGAAGCAGAAAGAGAAGCAGAAACAGAAGGAGAAGCAGAAATGGAAGCAGAAGAAGCCGTAGAAGCAAAAGCAGAACTAAAGCAGAAGGAGAAGCAGAAGAAGCAGAATCTGGAGAAGAAGAAGGAGAACCAGAAGGAGAAGCAGAAGCAGAAAGAGAATCAAAAGCAGAAGGAGAAGCAGAAGGAGAAGCAGAAGAAACAGAAGAAGCAGAATCAGTAGCAGAAGAAGCTGAAGATGCAGAACCAGAAAAAGAAGCAGAAGGAATAGCAGAAGAACGAGAAGGAGAAACAGAAGGAGAAGCAGGAGGAGACGCAGGAAAAGCAGAAGAAACAGAAGCAGACGGAGAAGAAGGAGAAGGAGAAGCCGAAGCAGAAGAAGAAGCAGAAGGAAAAGCACAAGCAGAAGGAGATGCAGAAGGAGAAGCAGAAGATGCAGAAGAAGCAGAAGCAGAAGGAGAAGAAGAAGGAGAAGAATCAGAAGCAGAAGAAGCAGAAGCAGAAATAGAAAGAGAAGCCGACGAAGAGAAGCAGAACGAGAAGCAGGAGAAGCACAAGCGGGAGAATCAGAAGAAGAAGAAACAGAAGAAGGAGAAGGAGCAGAAGCAGAAGGAGAAGCAGAAAGAGAACAGGAAAAGCAGAAGAAGGAGAAGCAGGAAAAGCAGAAGGAGAAGAAACAGGAGAAGGACAAGAAGCAGAAGGAGAAGCAGAAACAGAAGGAGAAGCGGAAAGAGAAAGAGGGGAAGAAGAAGAAGCAGAAGCAGGAGAAGCAGAAGCATAAGAATCCGAAGAAGCAGAAGCAGAACCTAAAGCAGGAGAAGCAGGAGAAGCAAAAGAAGCAGAATCTGGAGAAGCAGAATGAGAAGCTGAAGTAGAAGCAGAAGCAGAAGCTGA
>NW_012313155.1:0-2216 GCF_000151885.1 Dipodomys ordii | reverse complement strand
GCAGCAGAAGGTGAAGCAGAAGGAGATGCAGAAGCAGAAAGAGAAGCAGAAACAGAAGGAGAAGAAGAAGGAGAAGTTGGAGAATCAGAAGAAGCAGAAGAAGAAGCAGAAAGAGAAGCAGAAGAAGAAGGAGAAGCAGAACGAGAAGGACAAGCAGGAGAAGCAGAAGAAGCAGAAGCGGGAGAATCAGAAGAAGAAGAAGAAGAAGAAGAAGAAGAAGAAGAAGAAGAAGAAGAAGAAGAAGAAGAAGAAGAAGAAGAAGAAGAAGAAGAAGAAGAAGAAGAAACAGAAGAAGGAGAAGGAGCAGAAGGAAAAGCAGAAGCAGAAGGACAAGCAGAAAGATAAGCAGAAGAAGCAGAAGAAGCAGTAGCAGGAGAAGCAGAAGAAACAGAAGAAGCCCAAGAACCAGAAGGAGAACCTGAAGCAGAAGGAGAAGCAGAAGCAGGAGAAGCTGGAAAAGCAGAATCAGAAGAAACAGAACAAGCAGAAGAAGCAGAAGCAGAACGAGAAGCAGAAGAAGAAGAAGGAGAAAGAGAAGGATTAGGAGTAGGAGGAGCAGAAGCAGAATTAGAAGCAGAAAGAGCAGCACAAGGAGAAACAGAAGAAGCAGAAGCAGGAGAAGCAGAAGCAGAAGCAGAATGAGAAGCACAAGAAGGAGAAATTGAAGGAGAAGGAGAATAGGACGGAGAAGCAGAAGGTGAAGTAGGAGAAGCAGAAAAAGAAGAAGCAGGAAAAGCAGAAGCAGAAGAAGAAGAGCAGAAGCAGAAGGAGAATCAGAAGCAGAAGGAGAAGCAGAAGAAGCAGAAGCTGATGCAGAAGAAGAAGAAGAAACAGAAAAAGCAGAAGAAGCAGAAGAAGGAGCAGCAGGAGAAGCAGAAGAAGAAGAAGGAGAAAGAGAAAGAGAAGGAATAGGAGTAGGAGAAACAGAAGGATAAGCAGAAGCAGAAAGAGATGCTGGAGAAGCAGAAGAAGCAGGAGAAGCAAAAGCAGAAGAAAAAGAAGAAGCATAAGTAGCAGAAGCAGAGGGAGAAACAGAAGAAGGAGAAGGAGCAGCAGAAGGTGAAGCAGAAGGAGATGCAGAAGCAGATAGAGAAGCAGAAACAGAAGGAGAAGAAGATGGAGAAGTTGGAGAATCAGAAGAAGCAGAAGCAGAAGCAGAAAGAGCAGAAGAAGGAGAAGGAGAAGCAGAAGGAGAAGGAAAAGCAGGAGAAGCAGAAGAAGCAGAATCGGGAGAAGCAGAAGAAGAAGAAACAGAAGAAGGAGAAGGAGCAGAAGGAGAAGCAGAAGCAGAAGGAGAATCAGAAAGAGAAGCATGAGAAGCAGCAGAAGAAGCAGAAAAACAAGCAGAAGAAGCAGAAGCAGAAAGAGAAGTAGAAGCAGAAGAAGCAGAAGCAGAAGAAGAAGCAGTAGAAGCATAAGTAGCAGAAGCAGAAGAAGCAGAAGCAGAAGGAGAAGCAGGAAAAGCAGAAGAAGCAGAAGCAAAAGGAGAAGCAAAAGAAGGAGAAGGAGAAGCAGAAGCAGAAGAAGAAGCATAAGGACAAGCACAAGCAGAAGGAGATGCAGAAGGAGAAGCAGGAGAAGCAGAAGAAGCAGAAGCTGAAGGAGAAGCGGAAGTAGGAGCAGGTGGATAAGCAGAAGCAGATGGAGAAGCAGAAGAGGAATGAGAAGCAGAAAAAGAAGCAGGAGAAGCACAATACGCAGAAGCAGGAGAAGCCGAAAGAGTAGAAGTAGAAGAAGCAGAAACAGAAGCAGAAGTAGAAGCAGAAGCAGAAGGAGAAGCAGCAGAAGAAGTAGAACCAGAAATTCAGGCAGGAGAAACAGAAGAAGCAGAAGCCGAAGGAGAAGCAAAAAGAGAAGCAGAAGGAGAAGTAGAAGAAGCAGCAGAAGGAGAATCAGCAGAAGAAGCAGAAAAACAAGCAGAAGAAGCAGAAGCAGAAAGAGAAGTAGAAGCAGAAGAAGCAGAAGCAGAAGAAGAAGCAGTAGAAGCATAAGTAGCAGAAGCAGGAGAAGCAGAAGCAGAAGAACAAGAAGAAGCATAAGAAGCAGAAGCAGAAGCAGAGGGAGAAACAGAAGAAGGAGAAGGAGCAGCAGAAGGTGAAGCAGAAGGACATGCAGAAACAGAAAGAGAAGCAGAAACAGAAGGAGAAGAAGAAGGATTAGTATGTAGAATCACAAGAAGCAGAAGCAGATACAGAAGCAGAAGAAGGAGAAGGATG
>NW_012313154.1:0-2216 GCF_000151885.1 Dipodomys ordii | reverse complement strand
TCAGCACGAGAAGCAGAAGAGCAGAAGCCGAAGAAGAAGAAGCAGAATCTGACTGCAGAAGGAGAAACACAAGAAGCACAATCTGAAGCAGAAGCAGAAGAAACAGAAATAGTAGAATAAGCAGAAGGAGAAGCACCATGAGAAGCAGGAAAAGCAGAAGGAGAAGGCGAAAGAGAAGGAGTAGGAGTAGGAGAAGCAAAAGGATAAGCAGAAGCAGAAAGAGACGCAGAAGGAGAAGCAGCACGAGAAGTAGGAGAAGCAGGAGAAGCAGAAGAAACAGAAGACGCAGAAGCAGAATGAGAATCAGAAGGAGAAATTGAAGCAGAAGCAGAAGCAGAAGGAGAATCAGAAGCAGAAGGAGAAGCAGAAGGAGAAGGAGAAGGAGAAGCAGAAAAAGAAGCAGAACGAGAAGCAGGAGAAGCAGAAGCAGGAGAAGCAGAAACAGAAAAAAGAGAAGAAGGAGAAGAAGCAGAAGCAGAAGGAGAAGCAGAAACAGAAGGAAAAGCAGAAAGAGAAGCACGAGAAGCAGAAGAAGCAGCAGCAGGAGAAGCAGAAGCAGAAGAAGCCGAAGAAGCAGAAGCAGAACCTGAAGCAGAAGGATAAGCAGGAGAAGCAGAAGAAGCAGAATCTGGAGAAGCAGAAGGAGAAGCAGAAGCAGAAAGAGAAGCGTAAGCAGAAGGAGAAGAGGAGGAGAAGCAGAAGAAACAGCAGCAGAGACAGTAGCAGAAGAAGCAGAAGATGCAGAAGCAGGAGGAGAAGCAGAAGGAAAAGCAGAAGAACGAGAAGGAGAAGGAGAAACAGAAGGAGAAGCAGAAAGAGAAGCAGAAGAAGGAGCAGGAGAAGGAAAAGCAGCAGGAGAAGCAGAAAGAGCAGCAGAAGGAGAAGCAGGAGATGCAGCAACAGGAGAAGCAGAAGCAGAAGAAACAGGAGAAGGACAAGAAGCAGAAGCAGAAGGAGAAGCAGAAACAGAAGGAGAAGCAGAAAGAGAAGGAGGGGAAGCAGAAGAAGCAGAAGCAGGAGAAGCAGAAGCATAAGAATCCGAAGAAGCAGAAGCAGAACCTGAAGCAGAAGGAGAAGCAGGAGAAGGAGAAGAAGCAGAATCTGGAGAAGCAGAATGAGATGCAGAAGGAGAAGCAGAAGCAGAAAGAGAATCAAAAGCAGAAGGAGAAGCAGAAGAAACAGAAGAAGTAGAAACAGTAGCCGTTGTAGCAGAAGCAGAAGGAAAAGCAGAAGAACAAGAAGGAGAAGGAGAAACAGAAGGAGAAGCAGAAGGAGAAGCAGAAAGAGAGGCTGGTAAAGCAGAAGAAGAAGAAGCACAAGGAGAATCAGAAGGAGAAGCTGAGGAAGGAGAAGGAGAAGCAGAAGTAGAAGAAGATGCAGAAGGAGAAGCAGGAGAAACAGAAGAAGCAGAAGCAGAAGGAGAAGCAGGAAAAGCAGAAGAATCAGAAGCAAAAGTAGAAGCGAAAGAAGGAGAAGGAGAAGCAGAAGCAGAAGAAGAAGCATAAGGACAAGCACAAGCAGAAGGAGATGCAGAAGGAGAAGCAGGAGAAGAAGAAGAAGCAGAAGCTGAAAGGAGAAGCAGAAGTAGGATAAGGAGGATAAGAAGAAGCAGAAGGAGAAGCAGAAGAGGAATGAGAAGCAGAAAAAGAAACAGGAGAAGAACAATAAGCAGAAGCAGGAGAAGCCGAAAGAGTATAAGCAGAAGAAGCAGAAACAGAAGCAGAAGTAGAAGAAGAAGCAGAAGCAGAAGCAGCAGAAGAAGTAGAACCAGAAATTCAGGCAGGAGAAACAGAAGAAGCAGAAGCAGAAGGAGAAGCAAAAAGAGAAGCAGAAGGAGAAGTAGAAGAAGCAGCAGAAGGAGAAGCAGAAGAAGAAGCAGAAAAACAAGCAGGAGAAGCAGAAGCAGAAAGAGAATTAGAAGCAGAAGAAGCAGAAGCAGTAGAAGAAACAGTACAAGCATAAGAAGCAGAAGCAGAAGCAGAAGCAGAAGCAGAAGCAGAAGCAGAAGCAGAAGCAGAAGAAGAAGAAGAAGAAGAAGAAGAAGAAGAAGAAGAAGAGATGAGATGAGATGAAGAGATGAGAGAGAGATGAGAGGAGAAGCAGAAGCAGGAGAAGCAGAGAAGGAGAAGCAGATGAAGGAGAAGCAGATGATAAAGAATAAGCAAAAGAATCAGAAGTAGAAGCAGTGGGGGAAGTAGAGATGGAGAAGGAGCAGC
>NW_012313153.1:0-2216 GCF_000151885.1 Dipodomys ordii | reverse complement strand
GCGGGGACACAGCGGGACACAGCGGGGTACACAGCTGGTTACACAACGGGACACAGCGGGGGACACAGCGAGGACACAGCAGAACACAGCGTGGGAAACAGTGAGGACACAGCGGG
Organism: Dipodomys ordii; assembly: GCF_000151885.1. Classification (NCBI taxonomy): domain Eukaryota; kingdom Metazoa; phylum Chordata; class Mammalia; order Rodentia; family Heteromyidae; genus Dipodomys; species Dipodomys ordii. The sequence continues at coordinate 2,100 of NW_012313153.1, read as the reverse complement.
ACACAGCGAGACACAGCGGGACACAGTGGGGACACAGCAGTAGACACAGCGGGACACAGCGAGGACACAACGGGGACACAGCGGGGACACAGCGGCACCCAGCAAGACACAGCGGGGCACACAGCGGGACACAGCGGGACACAGCTTGGGACACAGCGGGAACACTGCAGGAAACAGCCAGGGACACAGCGAGGACACAGCGGGACACAGCGGGACACAGCGGGACACATCGTGGGACAAAGCGGGAGATAGCAGGGGACACAGCGAGGACACAGCGGGACACATTGGCGACACATAGAGGACTCAGCAGGGGACACAGTGGGGGACAGAGCGGGACACAGAGGGACACAGCGGGGACAAAGCGTGAGACACAGCGGTGGACAGAGCATGAGACAGAGGCAGACACAGCGAGGACATAGCGGGACACAGCGGGGACACAAAGGTGGCTCAGGGGGGCCACAGCGGGGGACAAAGCGGGACACCACGGAACACACCGGGACACAGCGTGAAACAGCGGTGAACCTGCGGGGACACAGCGGGACACAGCGGGGAACACAGCGGGACACTGCGGGGATACTGCGGGGACACAGCGGGACAAAGCGGGGGACCCAGTGAGACCCAGCGGGACAAAGCAGGACCCAGCGGGGAAACAGCGGGGACACAGTGGGACACAGCGAGGACACAACGGGACACAGCGGGACACTGCGGGGCACAGCGGGGGACACAGCAGGATACAGCGGGGGACACAGGGAGGACACAGCGGAACACAGCACGGGACAAAGCGAGGACACAGTGGGAAACAGCGAGACACAGCGGGACACAGCGGGGACCCAGCAGTGGACACAGTGGAACACAGCGGGGAACAAAGCGGGACACCATGGAACACAGCAGGACACAGCGTGAAACAGCGGTGAACCTGCGGGGACACAGCGGGACCCAGACGGACACAGCGGGGGACACAGCCGGACACAGAAGGGAAACAGCGGGGACACAGCTGGACCCAGCAGAACACAGCGGAGGACACAGCGGGACACAGCGGGACACAGCGGGGGACACAGCAGGGACACAGTGGGACACAGTAGGACACAGCGTGGGACAAAGCGGGAGACAGCGGAGGACACAGCGAGGACACACCTGGACACAGCGGGGACACAGAGGGGACTCAGTAGGGGACATAGAGGGGAAAAAGCGGGACACCACGGGACATAGTAGGACACAGCGGGACACAGCGGGGACACTGCGGGACACAGCCGGGGGACACAGCGATGGACAGCGGGGGAAAGAGAAGGGACAAAGCGGGACACAGAGGGGACACAGCTGGACACAGAAGGGTACACAGCGGGGCACAGCGGACACACAACAGGGACAGAGCTGGACACAGAGGGACACAGATGGGACAGAGCGTGACACAGCGTGACACAGTGGGACACAGCAGGGGACTCAGCGGGACACAGCGGGGGACACAGGGAAGACACAGCTGGACACTGAGGGAGACAGAGCGAGGACACAGCCGGACACAGCGAAACACATCGTGACACAGTGGGGACACAGCAGGGGACACAGCGGGACACAGCGGGGGACACAGAGGGACACAGCGGGGTACACAGCAGGCACAAAGCGGGACACAGCAGGGGACACAGCGAGGACAAAGCGGGACATAGTGGTGACACAGCGGGACACAGCTGGGGACACTGCGGGACACAGCGGGACACAGCAAGGACACAGCGGGGGACACAGCGGGACACAGCCGGATACAGCCGGGGACACATTGGGACACAGCGAGAAACACAGCGGGGGACACAGCGGGACTCAGCGGGGAACAAAGAGAGGACACAGCGGGACCCAGCGGGATACAGCGTCGATAGAGTGGGGACACAGTGGGACACAGCGGTGAAACAACCGGACTCATCGGGGGCCCTGTGGGACCCAGCGGCACCCATTTTTTGACACAGCAAGGACTCAGCAGGGGACACAGCGGGACTCAGCGTGACACAGCGGGGACACAGCTAGGGACACTGCGGGAGACACAGCGTGACACATTTGTGGAACACTGAGAGACACAGCAGACCCATCGGGACACAGCGTCGATACATCGGGTAC
>NW_012313152.1:0-2216 GCF_000151885.1 Dipodomys ordii | reverse complement strand
CGCATTGTCCTTGCTGTGTCCCTCTGTTTCCCTCTGTGTCTACCGCTGTGTCCCGTTGTGTCCCCCGCTGTGTACCCCGCTGTGTCCCGCTGTTTCCCCTGCTGTGTCCCGCTGTGTCCTCCGCAATGTCCAGCTGTGTCCCCGCTGTGTCCCGCTGTTTCCCCTGCTGTGTCCCCCGCTGTGTCCGGCTGTGTCCCCCGCTGTGTCCGCTGTGACCAATGCTGTGTCTCCGCTGTGTCCGGCTGTGTGCCCGATGTGTCCCGCTGTGTCCCCGCTGTGTCCCCCTGTGTACGACATGTGTCCAGCTGTGTCCCTGCTCTGTCCTGCTGTGTCCTCACTGTGTACCCATTGTGTCCCGCTGTGTCCCCGCTGTGTCATGCTGTGAATCCCGCTGTGTCCACAGCTGTGACACCGCTGTGTTTTTCTGTGTCCTACTGTGTCCCCCGCTGTGTCCCGCTGTGGTCCCCACTGAGTCCCGCTGTGTCCCCCGCTGTGTCCTCCTGTGTCCCCCGCTGTGTCCGACTGTGACACGCTGTATCCCGCTCTGTCCCCGATGTGTCCCGTTGTGTCCCGCTGTGTCCCCCCTGAGTTCTGCAGTCTCCCCCGTGCTGTCCGCCGCTTTGTCCGGCTGTATCCCCCACTGTGTCCCGCTGTGTCCCTCGCTTTGTCCCGCTCTGTGCTTCCGCAGTGTCCCCGCTTTGTCCTGTTGTGTCCCACTGTGTCCCGTGGTGTCCCGCTTTGTCCCCTGCTGTGTCCCCCGCTGAGTCCCATCTGTGTCCTTGCTGTGTTCTGCTGTGTCACCGCTGTGTCCCCCGCTGTGTCCCGCTGTGTCCCACGCTGTGTCCCCGCAGTTTGCCCTCTGTGTCCCTGCTATGTCCCGCTGTGTCCTCGCTGTGTCACCCGCTGTCTACCGCTTTGTCCCCTGCTGTGTCGCGCTGTGTCCCGCTGTGTCCTCGCTGTGTCCCCCGCTGTGTCCTACTGTGTCCCCGCTGTGTCACCCGCTGTGTCCCGCTGTGTCCCCGCAGTGTCACCGCTGTGTCCAGCTGTGTACTGCTTTGTCCCTTGGTGGCCCGCTGTGTCCAGCTGTGTCCCCACTCTGTCCCGCTGTGTACTCACTGTGTCCCCCGTTGTGTCCCGCTGTGTCCATGGCTGTGTCCGACTGTGTCCCGCTGTGTCCCGCTGTGTCCCCCGCTGTGTCCCTGCTGTGTTGCTGCTGTGTCCCCGCTGTTTCCCACTGTGTCCCGCTGTGTCCTCGCTCTGTCCCACGCTCTCTTCCGCTGTGTCCCCGCTGTGTTCCCTTCTGTGTCCCGTTGTGTCCCCAGCTGTGTACCCTGCTGTGTCCCGTTGTGTCCCCGCTGTATCGACGCTGTGTCCCGCTGTGTCCCGCTGTGTACTGCTGTGTCCCCCTTTGAGTCCCACTGTGTCCCCAGCTGTGTCCCCCGCTGTGTCCCGCCTTGTCTGCCGTTTTGTCCCCGCTGTGTCCCGCTGTGTCCCGCTGTGTCCCTCTATGTTCCTGCTGTATCGACGCTGTGTCCCGCTGTGTCCTCGCTGTGTTCCCAGCTGTGTCCCACTGTGTACCCCTCTGTGTCCCCCTCTGTGTCCCGCTGTGTCCCCCGCTGTTTCCCCGCTGTGTCCCGCTGTGTCCCACCTGTGTCCCCCACTGTGTATGGCTGTTTCCCACTGTGTCCCCCTCGGTGTCCCCCGCTGTTTCCCGCTGTGTCCCCCGCTGTGTCCCGCTGTGTCCCCCGCTGTGTCCCCTGCTGTTTCCCGCTGTGTCCCCCACTGTGTCCCGCTGTGTCCACTGCTGTGTCCCCGTTGGGTGCCGCTGTATCCCCGCTATGTCCTGCAGTGTCCTCGCTGTGTCCCCTGCTGTGTCCCGCTGTGTTCTCGCTGTCTCTCCCGCTGTGTCCCACTGTGTCCCCCGCTGTGTCCCGCTGTGTCCCGCTGTGTCCCTGCTGGGACCCGCTGTGTCCCGCTGTGTCCCCGCTGTGTCCCCGCTGTGTCCCGCTGTGTACCCCGCTGTGTCCAGCTTGGTCCCCGCTGTGTCTTGCTGTGTCCCATGCTCTGTCCCGCACTGTGTTCCGCAGTGTCCCCCGCTGTGTCCCGCTGTTTCCCCCGCTGTGTCCCTCTGTGTCTACTGCTTTGTCCCTGCTGTGTCCTGATGTGTCCTCGCTGTGTCCCACGCTGTGTTCCGCTGTGTCCCCCGCTGTGTCCCA
>NW_012313151.1:0-2216 GCF_000151885.1 Dipodomys ordii | reverse complement strand
AACAGGACACAGCGGGGACACTGCAAGGACACAGTCTGGACAAAGCGGGGGACACAGCGGGACACAGCAGGACACAGTGGGGACACTGCGGGGACACAGCGGGCAAAGCGGGGGACACAGCGGGACACAGCGGGACACAGCGGGGGACACAGCGGGGGACAGCGGAGACAGAGAGGGGACACAGCGAGACGCAGCGTTGACACAGCTTGACACAAAGGAGTACACAGCGAGGACACAGAAGGGACAGAGCGGGACACAATGGGACACAGCGGGACACAGCGGAGGACACAGCGGGACACAGCTGGACACAACGGAGTACACAGCGGGACACAGCAGGCACAAAGCGGGGGACACAGCGGGACAAAGCGGGACACAGCGGGGGACACAGTGGGGGACACAGCGGGACACAGCGGGGAAGACAGCGAGGACACAGCGGGACAAAGAGAGAAAAAGCGGGGGACATAGGGTGGACACAGCGGGACTCAGTGGGGGACACAGCAGTACACAGCGGGATACAGCGGGACACATTGGGGGACACAGAGGGGTACAGAGCGGTACACAGCGAGGACACAGCGGGACACAGCGTTGATACAGCGGGGACACAGCGGGACACAACAGGGTACACAGCTGGGGACACAACGGCACACAGGGGGGGACACAGCGAGGAAACAGCGAAACACAAGGGGGGACACAGCAAGGACACAGCGGGACACAGCGGGGGACACAGCGAGGAAACAGCGGGACACAGCGGGACACAGCTAGGGACAAAGTGGGGGACAGCGGGGGACACAGCAAAGACACAGCAGGACACCATGGGACACAGTGTGACACATCGGGACACAGCGGGGGACCCATCGAGGACACAGCGGGATATATTGGGGGACACAGAGAGGACACAGCGGGGGACACAGCGGGGGACACAGCGGGACACAGCGGGGAACACTGCGAGGACACAGCGGGACAAAATGGGGGACACAGCGGGACACAGCGGGAGACAGCATTGGACACAGGAGGGGATAGCGGGGGACAGAGAAGGGACACAGCGGAACACAGCGGTGACACAGCTGGACACAGCTGGGTACACAGCGGAACATACAGGACACACAGCGGGGACACAGCGGGACACAGCGGGGAACTCACCGGGACACAGCGGGGGACACAACAAGGACACAGCGGAACACTGTGGGAGACACAGCCAGGACACATCCGGACCCAGTGGAACACAGTGTGACACAGCGGGGACACAGCAGGGGACACAGCGGGACACAGTGGGGGACACAGGGGGGACAAAGCGGGACACAGCGGGGGACACAGCGGGACACAGCGGGACACAGTGGGGACACAGCAGGGACATAGCGGTGGACACAGAGGGACAGAGCAGGGGACACAGCAGGAGACACAGAGGGACACAGCGGGACACAGCGATGGACACAGGGGGGACACAGCGGGACACAGGGGGGACACAGTGAAGACACATTGGGACACAACGGGGACACAGCGGGACTCAGCGGGGGACATAGCAGTACACAACGGGACACAGCGGGTCACAGCAGGGACAGAGCGGGTGACACAGAGGGGTACACAGCGGGACACAGCAGTGGACAAAGCAGGACAGAGTGGGGGACACAGCGAGGACACTGCGGGACACTGCGGGAGACACAGCAAGGACACAGCGGGACACAGTGGAACACAGCGGGACATAGCAGTGACACAGCAGGGGACACAGCGGGACACAGCCGGGGACACAGCGGGACACAGCGGGGGAGACAGGGAGGACACAGCGGGACAAAGCGGGGGACACAGCGAGGACACAGCGTTGACACAGCTGGACACAACGAAGTACACAGCGGGACACAGCGGGCACACAGCGGGGACACAGCGGGACACAGCGGGGAACACAGGGAGGACACAGCATGACCCAGTGGGACACAGCGTCGATACAGCGGGGACACAGCGGGACACAGCGGGGTACACAGCTGTGGACACAACGGGACACAGTGTGGGCACTGCGGGACACAGCGGGACAGAGTGGGACACAGACGGGATCAAGCGTGAGACACAGCGGGGTACACAGGGGGGACACAGCGGGACACAGGGGGGGACACAGCGAGGACACATTGGGACACAGCGGGGACACAGCGGGACTCAGCGGGGGACACAGCAGTACACAGCGGGACACAGCGGGACACAGCGGGTCACAGCAGGGACAGAGCGGG
>NW_012313150.1:0-2216 GCF_000151885.1 Dipodomys ordii | reverse complement strand
AAGAAGAAGAAGAAGAAGAAGAATTTATGAAGAAGAAGAAGAAGGAGAAGGAGAAGCATAAGGAGAAGAAGTAGAAGCAGAAGAAGCAGAAGCAGGAGAACCAGAAGCAGGAGAACCAGAAGCAGAAGAAAATGAATAAGCATAAGAAGCAGAATCACAGGGAGAAGCAGAAGAAGGAGAAGGAAAAGAAGAAGGAGAATCAGAAGGAAAAGCAGAAGAAGGAGAAGCAGAAGAAGGAGAAGCAGAAGCAGAAGAAGAAGCAGAATCAGAAGAAGATGCAGAAGGAGAAGCAACTGAAGCAGAAGAAGCAGAAGCAGAAGGAGAAGCAGAAGTAGGAGAAGGAGAAGGAGAAGGAAGGGCAGCAGAAGCAATAGGAGAAGCAGAAGGAGAAGCAGAACAGAATGAGAAGCAGAAAGAGAAGCAGTAGAAGCAGAAGAAGAAGGAAAAGCAGAAGCAGAAGAAAGAGAAGAAGAAGAAGAAGAAGAAGAAGAAGAAGAAGAAGAAGAAGAAGATGATGAAGAAGAAGAAGAAGAAGAAGAGGAAGAAGAAGAAGAGGAAGAAGAGGAAGCATAAGGAGAAGAATAAGGAGAAGCAGTAGAAGCAGAAGAAGCAGAAGCAGGAGAAGCAGAAGCAGAAGAAAAAGAATAAGCAAAAGAAGCAGAAGCAGAAGCAGTGGGAGAAGCAGAAGAAGGAGAAGGAGAAGGAGCAGCAGAAGGAGTAGCAGAAGCAGAAAGAGAAGCAGAAACAGAAGCAGAACAAGAAGGAGAAGCAGGAAAATCAGAAGAAGCAGAAGTACAAGCAGAAAGAGGAGAAGAAGGAGAAGCAGAAGTAGAATCAGAAGAAACAGAAGAAGAAGAAGAAGAAACAGAAGCAAAAGGAACAGAAGAAGGAGAAGAGCAGAAGCAGAAGCAGAAGGAGAAGCAGAAGCAGAAGGAGAAGCAGAAAGAGAAGCAGGAGAAGCAGAAGAAGCAGGAGAAGCAGAAGCAGAAGAAACAGGAGAAGCCGAAGAAGCATAAGCAGAATCTGAAGCAGAGGGAGAAACAGAAGAAGCACAATCTGAAGCAGAAGCAGAAGAAACAGTAATAGTAGAATAAGCAGAAGCAGCAAGAGAAGCAGAAGAAGAAGAAGTCGGAGAAGGCGAGAGAGAAAGATTAGGAGTAGGAGAAGCAAAAGGATAAGCAGAAGCAGAAAGAGACGCAGAAGGAAAAGCAGCACGAGAAATAGGAGAAGCAGGAGAAGCAGAAGCAGAAGATACAGAAGACGCAGAAGCAGAATGAGAAGCAGAAGGAGAAATTGAAGCAGAAGCAGAAGCAGAAGGAGAACCAGAAGCAGAAGAAGAAGCAGAAGAAGGAGAAGGAGAAGCAGAAAGAGAAGCAGAAAGAGAAGCAGAACGAGAAGCAGGAGAATCAGAAGCAGGAGAAGCAGAAGCAGAAGAAACAGAAGAAGGAAAAGAAGCAGAAGCAGAAGGAGAAGCAGAAACAGAAGGAAAAGCAAAAAGAGAAGCAGGAGAAGCAGAAGCAGAAGAAGCCGAAGAAGCAGAAGCAGAACCTGAAGTAGAAGGAGAAGCAGGAGGAGCAGAAGAAGCAGAATCTGGAGAAGCAGAAGGAGAAGAAGCAGAAAGAGAAGCAAAAGCAGAAGGAGATGCAGAAGGAGAAGCAGAAGAAACAGAAGAAGCAGAGGCAGTAGCAGAAGAAGCAGAAGATGCAGAAGCAGGAGGAGAAGCAGAAGGAAAAGCAGAATAACGAGAAGGAGAAGGAGAAGGAGAAACAGAAGGAGAAGCAGAAAGAGAAGCAGAAGGAGGAGCAGGAGAAGGAAAAGCAGCAGGAGAAGCAGAAAGAGCAGCAGAAGGAGAAGCAGGAGAAGCAGAAACAGTAGAAGCAGAAGCAGAAGAAACAGGAGAAGGACAAGAAGCAGAAGCAGAAGGAGAAGCAGAAACAGAAGGAGAAGCAGAAAGAGAAGGAGGGGAAGCAGAAGAAGCAGAAGCAGGAGAAGCAGAAGCATAAGAATCCGAAGAAGCAGAAGCAGGACCTGAAGCAGAAGGAGAAGCAGAAAAACAGAAGAAGTAGAAGCAGTAGCAGTTGTAGCAGAAGCAGAACGAGAAGTAGAAGGAAAAGCAGAAGACAAGAAGGAGAAGGAGAAACAGAAGGAGAAGCAGAAAGAGAAGCAGGTAAAGCAGAAGATGATGATGCAGATGGAGAATCAGAAGGAGAAGCAGA
>NW_012313149.1:0-2216 GCF_000151885.1 Dipodomys ordii | reverse complement strand
CTCCTCCTTCTTCTTCTGTTGTTCTTTCTGCTTCTCCGCCTGTTTTTCCGTCTCCTGCTCCTTCTTCTGCTTCTCTTTCTGCTTCTCCTTCTGTTTCTCCTTCTTCACGTTCTTCTGCTTTTCCTTCTGCTTCTCCTTCTGCTTCTGCATCTTCTGCTTCTTCTGCTACTGCATCTGCTTCTTCTGTTTCTTCTGCTTCTCCTTGTGCTTCTCCTACTGCTTTTGCTTCTCTTTCTGATTCTGCTTCTCCTTCTGGTTCTCCTTCTGCTTCTCCAGATTCTGCTTCTTCTGCTTCTCCTGCTTCTCCTTCTGCTTCAGGTTCTGCTTCTGCTTCTTCGAATTCTTATGCTTCTGCTTTTCCTGCTGCTGCTTCTTCTGCTTCTCCTACTTCCCTTTCTGCTTTTCCTTCTGTTTCTGCTACTCCTTCTGCTTCTGCTTCTTCTCCTTCTTCTCTTTCTTCTGCTTCTTGTTCTCCTGCTTCTGCTTTTCCTGCTTCTCGTTCTGCTTCTCTTTCTGCTTCCCTTTCGGCTTCTCCTTCTCCTTCTCCACCTTCTGCTTCTCCTTCTGGTTCTGCTTCTCTTTCTGCTTCTGCTTCTTCTGATTCTCCAACTAATCCTTCTTCTTCTCTTTCTGTTTCTGCTTCTCTTTCTGCTTCTCATTCTGCTTCTGCTTCACCTTCTGCTGCTCCTTCTCCTCCTTCTGTTTCTCCCTTTGCTTCTGCTTCTGCTTCTTATGCTTCTTCTTGTTCTTCTGCTTCTGCTTCTCCTGCTTCTGCTTCTTATGATTCTACTGCTTCTTCTTCTGCTTCTGCTTCTTCTGCTTCTACTTCTCTTTCTGCTTCTGCTTCTCCTGCTTGTTTTTCTGCTTCTTCTGCTGCTTCTCCTTCTGCTGCTTCTTCTACTTCTCCTTCTGCTTCTCTTTTTGATTCTCTTTCTGCTTCTGCTTCTTCTGTTTCTCCTGCCTGAATTTCTGGTTCTACTTCTTCTTCTGCTTCTCCTTCTACTTATGCTTCTGTTTCTGCTTCTTCTCTTTCGGCTTTTCCTGCTTCTGCTTCTTGTGCTTCTCCTGCTTCTCTTTCTGCTTCTCATTCCACTTCTGCTTCTCCTTCTGCTTCTGCTTCTCCTCCTTCTCCTTCTCCTACTTCTGCTGCTCCTTCATCTTCTGCTTCTTCTGCTTCTCCTGCTTCTCCTTCTGCATCTCCTTCTGCTTGTGCTTGTCCTTATGCTTTTTCTTCTGCTTCTGCTTCTCCTTCTTTTGCTTCTCCTTTTGCTTCTGCTTCTTCTGCTTTTCCTGATTCTTCTTCTGCTTCTGCTTCTCCTGCTTCTCCTTCTGCATCTTCTTCTGCTTCTGCTTCTCCTTCTCCTTCTTCTGCTTCTCCTTCTGATTCTCCTTCTGCAACTTCTTCTGCTGCTTTACCTGCTTCTCTTTCTGCTTCTCCTTCTGCTTCTCCTTCTGTTTCTCTTTCTCCTTCTTGTTCTTCTGCTTTTCCTTCTGCTTCTGCTACAACTGCTACTGCTTCTACTTCTTCTGTTTCTTCTGCTTCACCTTCTGCTTTTGATTCTCTTTCTGCTTCTGCTTCTCATTCTGCTTCTCCAGATTCTGATTCTCCTGCTTCTCCTTCTGCTTCAGGTTCTGCTTCTGCTTCTTCGGATTATTCTGCTTCTGCTTCTCCTGCTTCTGCTTCTTCTGCTTCCCCTCCTTCTCTTTCTGCTTCTCCTTCTGCTTCTTCTTCTTGTCCTTCTCCTGTTTCTTCTGCTTGTTCTTCTCCTGTTTCTGCATTTCCTGCTTCTCCTTCTGCTGCTCTTTCTGTTTCTCCTGCTGCTTTTCCTTCTACTGCTCCTTCTTCTGCTTCTCTTTCTGCTTCTACTCCTGTTTCTCCTTCTCCTTCTCCTTCTAGTTCTTCTGCTTTTCCTTCTGCTTCTCCTTCTGCTTCTGAATCTTCTGCTTTTTCTGCTACTGCCTCTGCTTCTTCTGTTTCTTCTGCTTCTCCTTCTGCTTTTGCTTCTCTTTCTGCTTCTGCTTCTCCTTCTGCTTCTCCAGATTCTGCTTCTTTCTGCTTCTCCTGCTTCTCCTTCTGCTTCTGCTTCTGCTTTCTTCTGCTTCTCCTGCTTCTCCTTCTGCTTCTGGTTCTGCTTCTGTTTCTCCTTCTCCTTTCTTCTGCTTCTCCTTCTGATTCTCCTTTCTGCTTCTTCTTATATCTGCTTTACCTGCTCCTC
>NW_012313148.1:0-2216 GCF_000151885.1 Dipodomys ordii | reverse complement strand
CAGAAGCAGGAGAAGCAGAAGCAGAAGAAATGAATAAGCAAAGAAGCAGAAGCAGAAGCAGTGGGAGAAGCAGACGAAGAGAAGGAGCAGCAGAAGGAGAAGTTGAAGCAGAAAGAGAAGCAGAAACAGAAGGAGAACAAGAAGGAGAAGCAGGAGAACCATAAGAAGCAGGAGAAGAAGAAGCAGAAGAAACAGGAGAAGCCGAAGAAGCAGAAGCAGAATCTGAAGCAGAAGGAGAAACAGAAGAAGCACAATCTGAAGCAGAAGCAGAAGAAACAGAAATAGTAGAATAAGCAGAAGCAGAAGCACCAGGACAAGCAGAAGAACAAGAAGGAGAAGGCGAAAGAGAAGGATTAGGAGTAGGAGAAGCAAAAGCATAAGCTGAAGCAGAAAGAGACGCAGAAGGAAAAGCAGCACGAGAAGTAGGAGAAGCAGGAGAAGCAGAAGCAAGAGAAGCAGAAGAAACAGAAGAACGCAGAAGCAGAATGAGAAGCAGAAGGAGAAATTGAAGCAGAAGGAGAAGCAGAAGAAGGAGAAGGAGAAGTAGAAGCAGAAAGAGAAGCCGAACGAGAAGCAGGAGAAGCAGAAGCAAGAGAAGCAGAAACAGAAGAAGGAGAAGAAGCAGAAGCAGAAGGAGAAGCAGAAACAGAAGGAAAAGCAGAAAGAGAAGAAGAAGCAGCAGCAGGAGAAGCAGAAGCAGAAGAAGCCGAAGAAGCAGAAGCAGAACCTGAAGCAGAAGGAGAAGCAGAAGAAGCAGAATCTGGAGAAGCAGAAGGAGAAGCAGAAGCAGAAAGAGAAGCTAAAGCAGAAGGAGAAGCAGAAGAAACAGAAGAAGCAGAGGCAGTAGCAGAAGAAGCAGAAGATGCAGACGCAGAAGGAGAAGCAGAAGGAGAAGCAGAAGGAAAAGCAGAAGAACGAGAAGGAGAAGGAGAAACAGAATGAGAAGCAGAAAGAGAAGCAGAAGAAGGAGCAGGAGAAGGAAAATCAGCAGGAGAAGCAGAAAGAGAAGCAGAAGGAGAAGCAGGAGATGCAGAAACAGGAGAAGCAGAAGCAGAAGAAACAGGAGAAGGACAAGAAGCAGAAGCAGAAGGAGAAGCAGAAACAGAAGGAGAAGCAGAAAGAGAAGGAGGGGAAGCAGAAGAAGCAGAAGCAGACGGAGAAGCAGAAGAAGGAGAAGGAGAAGCCAGAGCAGAAGAAGAAGCAGAAGGAAAAGCACAAGCAGAAGGAGATGCAGAAGGAGAAGCAGGAAATGCAGAAGACACAGAAGCAGAAGGAGAAGAAGAAGGAGAAGAATCAGAATCAGAAGAAGCAGAAGCAGAAATAGAAAGAGAAGCCGACGAAGAGAAGCAGAACGAGAAGCAGGAGAAGCAGAAGAAGCACAAGCGGGAGAAGCAGAAGAAGAAGAAACAGAAGAAAGGAGAAGGAGCAGAAGCAGAAGGAGGAGCAGAAAGAGAAGCAGGAAAAGCAGAAGAAGCAGAAGCAGGAGAAGCAGAAGGAGAAGAAACAGGAGAAGGACAAGAAGCAGAAGCAGAAGGAGAAGCAGAAACAGAAGGAGAAGCAGAAAGAGAAAGAGGGGAAGCAGATGAAGCAGAAGCAGGAGAAGCAGAAGCATAAGAATCCGAAGAAGCAGAAGCAGAACCTGAAGCAGAAGGAGAAGCAGGAGAAGGAGAAGAAGCAGAATCTGGAGAAGCAGAATGAGAAGCTGAAGTAGAAGCTGAAGTAGCAGAAGAAAGAGAATCAAAAGCAGAAGGAGAAGCAAAAGACACAGAAGAAGCAGAAGCAGTAGCAGTTGCAGCAAAAGCAGAAGGAGAAGCAGAAGGAAAAGCAGAAGAACGAGAAGCAGAAGGAGAATCAGAAGGAGAAGCAGAAGAAGCAGAAGGAGAAGCAGAAGGAGAAACAGAAGCAGAAGAAGCAGCAGAAGGAGAAGCAGAAGAAGATGCATAAGGAGAAACAGGAGAAGCAGAAGAAGCAGAAGCAGAAGGAGAAGTAGAAGTAGGAGAAGGAGAAGGAAGAGCCGCAGAGGCAATAGGAGAAGAAGAAGGAGAAGCAGAAGCAGAGTGAGAAGCAGAAAGAGAAGCAGTAGAAGCAGAAGAAGCAGGAAAAGAAGAAGCAGAAGAAAGAGAAGAAGAAGAAGAAGAAGAAGAAGAAGAAGAAGAAGAAGAAGAAGAAGAAGAAGAAGAAGAAGAAGAAGAAGAAGAAGAATTAGAAGAAGAAGA
>NW_012313147.1:0-2216 GCF_000151885.1 Dipodomys ordii | reverse complement strand
AGAAGCAGAAGCAGCAGGAGAAGCAGAAGAAGAAGATGGAGAAGGCGAGAGAGAAGGATTAGGAGTAGGAGAAGCAAAAGGATAAGCAGAAGCAGAAAGAGACGCAGAAGGAGAAGCAGCACGAGAAGTAGGAGAAGCTGGAGAAGCAGAAGCAGGAGAAGCAGAATAAACAGAAGACGCAGAAGCAGAATGAGAAGCAGAAGGAGAAATTGAAGCAGAAGCAGAAGGAGAAGCAGAAGCAGAAGTAGAAGCAGAAGTAGGAGAAGAAGAAGCAGAAAGAGAAGCACAAAGAGAAGCAGAACGAGAAGCAGGAGAAGCAGAATCAGGAGAAGCAGAAACAGAAGAAACAGAAGAAGGAGAAGAAGCAGAAGCAGAAGGAGAAGCAGAAACAGAAGGAAAAGCAGAAAGAGAGGCAGGAGAAGCAGAAGCAGAAGAAGCCGAAGAAGCAGAAGCAGAACCTGAAGCAGAAGGAGGAGCAGGAGAAGCAAAAGAAGCAGAACATGGAGAAGCAGAAGGCGAAGCAGAAGCAGAAAGAGAAGCAAAAGCAGAAGGAGAAGCAGAAGAAACAGAAGAAGCAGAGGCAGTAGCAGAAGAAGCAGAAGATGTAGAAGCAGAAGGAGAAACAGAAGGAAAAGCAGAAGAACGAGAAGGAGAATTAGAAGGAGAAACAGAAGGACAAGCAGAAAGAGAAGCAGAAGAAGGAGCAGGAGAAGGAAAAGCAGCAGGAGAAGCAGAAAGAGCAGCAGAAGGAGAAGCAGGAGATATAGAAACAGGAGAAGCAGAAGAAACAGGTGAAGGACAAGAAGCAGAAGCAGAAGGAGAAGCAGACACAGAAGGAGAAGCAGAAAGAGAAGGAGGGGAAGCAGAAGAAGCAGAATCAGGAGAAGCAGAAGCAAAAGAATCCGAAGAAGCAGAAGCAGAACCTGAAGCAGAAGGAGAAGCAGGAGAAGCAGAAGAATCAGAATCTGGAGAAGCAGAATGAGAAGCAGAAGGAGAAGCAGAAGCGGAAAGAGAATCAAAAGCAGAAGGAGAAGCAGAAGAAACAGAAGAAGCAGAAGCAGTAGCAGTTGCAGCAGAAGTAGAAGGAGAAGCAGAAGGAAAAGCAGAAGAACGAGAAGGAGAAGGAAAAACAGAAGCAGATGCAGAAGGAGAATCAGAAGGAGAAGCAGAAGAACAGAAGGAGAAGCGAAGGAGAAGCAGAAGCAGAAGAAGTAGCATAAGGACAAGCACAAGCAGAAGGAGATGCAGAAGGAGAAGCAGGAGAAGCAGAAGAAGCAGAACCAAAGAAGAAATAGAAGTAGGAGAAGGAGAAGGAAGAGCAGCAGAAGCAATAGGAGAAGCAGAAGGAGAAGCAGAAGAAGAATGAGAAGCAGAAAGAGAAGCAGTGGAAGCAGAAGAAGCAGGAAAAGCAGAAGCAGAAGAAAGAGAAGAAGAAGAAGAAGAAGAAGAAGAAGAAGAAGGAGAAGAAGAAGAAGAAGAAGAAGAAGAAGAAGAAGAAGAAGAAGAAGAAGAAGAAGAAGAAGAAGAAGAAGAAGAAGAAGGAGAAGGAGAAGCATAAGGAGAAGGAGTAGAAGCAGAAGAAGCAGAAGCAGGAGAAGCAGAAGTAGAAAAAAAGGAATAAGCATAAGAAACAGAATCAGAGGAAGAAGGAGAAGGAGCAACAGAAGGAGAAGCAGGAGAATCAGAAGGAGAAGCAGAAGGAGAAGCAGAAGCAGAAGAAGCAGCAGAAGGAGAAGCAGAAGCAGCAGAAGATGCAGAAGGAGAAGCAGGAGAAGCAGAAGAAGCAGAAGCAGAAGGAGAAGCAGAAGTAGGAGAAGAAGAAGGAGAAGGAAGGGCAGCAGAAGCAATAGGAGAAGCATTAGGAGAAGCAGAAGCAGAATGAGAAGCAGAAAGAGAAGCAGTAGAAGCAGAAGAAGCAGGAAAATCATAACAGAAGAAAGAGAAGGAGAAGAAGAAGAAGAAGAAGAAGAAGAAGAAGAAGAAGAAGAAGAAGAAGAAGAAGAAGAAGAAGAAGAAGAAGAAGAAGAAGACGAAGACGAAGACGAAGAAGAAGCATCTGCTAAAGGAGAAGCATAACGAGAAGCATAAGGAGAAGCATAAGGAGAAGCTGTAGTAGCAGAAGAAGCAGAAGCAGGAGAAGCAGATACAGAAGAAATAGAATTAGCAAAAGATGCAGAAGCAGAAGCTGTGGGAGCTGCAGAAGAAGGAGAAGGAGC
>NW_012313146.1:0-2217 GCF_000151885.1 Dipodomys ordii | reverse complement strand
TGTGTTCTCCCTGTGTCCCCCGCTGTGTCCCGCTGTGTCCCTCGCTGTGTCCCACTGTGTCTAGTGCTGTGTCCCTGGTATGTCCCGGTGTGTCCCGCTGTGTCTTCGCTGTGTCCCACGCTGTGTTCCGCTGTGTCCTCACTGTGTCCCCCAATGTGTCCCTTTGTGTCCCCAGCTGTGTACCCGCTGTTTCCCGCTGTGTCCCGGTTGTATCGATGCTGGGTCCCGCTGGGTCCCGCTGTGTCCTCGCTAGGTTCCTAGCTGTGTCCCGTTGTGTACCCCTCTGTGTCCCCCTCTGTGTCCCGCTGTGTCCCCCGCTGTGTCCCGCTGTGTCCCGCTGTGTACTGCTGTGTTCCCCGCTGAGTCCCGCTGTGTCCCCGCTGTGTTCCCCCTGTGTCCCCAGCTGTGTCCTCGCTTTGTCGCCCGCTGTGTCCCGCTGTGTCCCCCGCTGTGCCTCGCTGTGTCCCGCTGTGTCCCGCTGGGTCCCGCTGTGTCCTCCTTGTGTCTCTCGCTGTGTCCCACCGTGTCCCCCACTGTGTCCCGCTGTGTCTACTACTGTGTCCCTGCTGTGTCCCGCTGTGTCCCGCTGTGTCCCGCTGTGTCCTCGCTGTGTCCCACGCTGTGTTCCGCTGTGTCCTCGCTGTGTCCCCCGCTGTGTCCTGCTGTGTCCTGCATTGTCCCCTCTGTGTCCCCGCTAGGTCCCGCTGTGTCCTCGCTGTGTCACCCGCTGTGTACCGCTTTGTCCCCCGCTGTGTCGCGCTGTGTCGCGCTGTGTCCCGCTGTGTCCCCGGCTATGTCCCGCTGTGTCTTCGCTGTGTCCCCCGCTGTGACCGCTGTGTCCCGCTGTGTCCCGCTGTGTCCCCGCTGTGTCCCGCTTTGTCTTCGCTGTGTCCCTGTGTGTCCCGCTCTATCCCCGCTCTGTCCCCCTGTGTCCCGCTGTGTCCTGCTGTGTCCCCCACTGTATCCCGTTGTGTCCCAGCTGTGTACCCCGCTGTGTCCCCCTGTGTCGTCGCTGTTTCTACGCTGTGTCCCCCTGGGTCCCGCTGTGTCCTCGCTGTGTTCTCCGCTGTGTCCCGCTGTGTCCACCACTGTGTCCCGCTGTGTCCCCCGCTCTGTCCTCCGCTGTATCCCCCGCTGAGTCCCCGCTGTGTCCCCGCTGTGTGCCTCTGTGTCCTCGCTGTGTCCCCCACTGTCTCCCGCTCTGTCCCCCGCTGTGTCTGTCTCACGCTTTGTCCCCGCTGTGTCCTGCTGTGTCCCGCTGTGTCCCCCTGTGTCCCGTTGTGTCCCCAGCTGTGTACCTCTCTGTGTCCTGCTGTGTTCCCGCTGTACCAACGCTGTGTCCCGCTGTGCCCTCGCTGTGTTCCACGCTGTGTCCCGCTGTGTCCCGCTGTTTCCCCAGCTGTGTCCCCCTGAGTCCTAGCTGTGTCTCCCGATGTATCCCACTGTGTCCCCCGCTGTGTCCCACAGTGTCCCACTGTGTCCCGCTCTGTCCCCGCTGTGTCCCGCTGTCTCCCGCTGTGTCCCCGCTGTGTGGCCACTCTCTCCTGCTGTGTAGCCCGATGTGTCCAGCTTTGTCCCCGCTCTGTCCCGCTGTGTCCCCCTCTCTGTCCCTCGCTGTGTCCGGCTGTGTCCCGTTGTGTCCACCGCTTTGTCCCGGTTTGTCCCCGCAGTGTCTCCGCTGTGTCCCGCTGTGTCCCACTGTGTCCGGTGGTGTCCCGATTTGTCCCCCGCTGTGTCCCCAGCTTAGTCCCCTCTGTTTCCCCGCTGTGTCCCGCTGTGTCCTCGCTATGTCCCCCGCTGTCTCCCGCTTTGTCCCACACTGTGTCCCGCTGTGTCCTGCTGTGTCCTCGCTGTGTCCCCCGCTGTGTCCCGCTGTGTCCCCGCTGTGGCCCCTGCTGTGTCCCGCTGTGTCCCACTGTGTCCTCGCTGTGTCTCCCGCAGTGTCCCGCTGTGTCTTCGCTTTGTCCCCCGCTGCGTCCCGCTGTGTCCCCCACTATGTCCCACTGTGTCCCGCTTTGTCCCGCTGTGTCCTCGCTGTGTCCCCGTGTGTCCCGCTCTATCCCTCGCTCTGTCCCCCTGTGTCCTGCTGTGTCCCGCTGTGTCGCCGTGTGTCCCGCTCTATCCCCCGCTCTGTCCCCCTATGTCCTGCTGTGTCCCGCTGTGTCCCAGCTGTGTACTCCGCTGTGTTCCCCAGTGTAGTCGCTGTTTCGACGCTGT
>NW_012313145.1:0-2217 GCF_000151885.1 Dipodomys ordii | reverse complement strand
TTCTGCTTCAGGTTCTGCTTCTGCTTCTTCGGATTCTTATGCTTCTGCTTCTCCTGCTTCTGCTTCTTCGGCTTCCCCTCCTTCTCTTTCTGCTTCTCCTTCTGCTTCTGCTTCTGCTTCTTGTCCTTTTCCTGTTTCTTCTGCTTGTTCTTCTCCTGTTTCTGCATTTCCTGCTTCTCCTTCTGCTGCTCTTTCTGTTTCTCCTGCTGCTTTTCCTTCTACTGCTCCTTCTTCTGCTTCTCTTTCTGCTTCTACTCCTGTTTCTCCTTCTCCTTCTCCTTCTAGTTCTTCTGCTTTTCCTTCTGCTTCTCCTTCTGCATCTTCTGCTTCTTCTGCTACTGCCTCTGCTTCTTCTGTTTCTTCTGCTTCTCCTTCTGCTTTTGCTTCTCTTTCTGCTTCTGCTTCTCCTTCTGCTTCTCCAGATTCTGCTTCTTCTGCTTCTCCTGCTTCTCCTTCTGCTTCTGCTTCTTCTGCTTCTCCTGCTTCTCCTTCTGCATCTTCTTCTGCTTCTGTTTCTCCTTCTCCTTCTTCTGCTTCTCCTTCTGATTCTCCTTCTGCTTCTTCTTCTTCTGCTTTACCTGCTTCTCTTTCTGCTTCTCCTTCTACTTCTCCTTCTGTTTCTCCTTCTCCTTCCTGTTTTTCTGCTTTAACTTCTGCTTCTGCTACACCTGCTACTGCTTCTACTTCTTCTGTTTCTTCTGCTTCTCCTTCTGCTTTTGATTCTCTTTCTGCTTCTGCTTCTTCTGCTTCTCATTCTGCTTCTCCAGATTCTGCTTCTTCTTCTTCTCCTGCTTCTCCTTCTGCTTCAGGTTCTGTTTCTGCTTCTTCGCATTCTTATGCTTCTGCTTCTCCTGCTTCTGCTTCTTCTGCTTTCCCTCCTTCTCTTTCTGCTTCTCCTTCTGTTTCTGCTTCTCCTTCTGCTTCTTGTCCTTCTCCTGTTTCTTCTGCTTCTGCTTCTCCTGTTTCTGCATCTCCTGCTTCTCCTTCGGCTTCTCTTTCTGCTTCTCCTGCTGCTTTTCCTCCTCCTGCTCCTCCTTCTGCTTGTCTCTCTGCTTCTCCTTCTGCTTCTCCTTCTCCTTCTCGTTCTTCTGCTTGTCCTTCTGCTTCTCCTTCTGCTTCTACATCTTCTGCTATTGCCTCTGCTTCTTCTGTTTCTTCTGCTTCTCCTTATGCTTCTCCTTCTGCTTTTGCTTCTCTTTCTGCTTCTGCTTCGCCTTCTGCTTCTCCAGATTCTGCTTCTTCTGCTTCTCCTGTATCTCCTTATGCTTCAGGTTCTGCTGCTGTTTCTTCGGCTTCTTCTGCTTCTGCTTCTCCTGCTGCTGCTTCTTCTGCTGCTCCTGCTTCTATTTCTGCTTTTCCTTCTGTTTCTGATTCTCCTTCTGCTTCTGCTTCTTCTCCTTCTATGTTTCTTCTGCTCTGCTTCTCCTGCTTCTTCTGTTTCTGCTTCTCCTGCTTCTGCTTCTCCTGCTTCTCGTTCTGCTTCTCTTTCTGCTTCTACTTCTCCTTCTCCTTCTTCTGCTTCTCCTTCTGCTTCAATTTCTCCATCTGCTTCTCATTCTGCTTCTGCGTCTTCTGTTTCTTCTGCTTCTCTTGCTTCTGCTTCTCCTGCTTCTCCTACTTCTCGTGCTGCTTTTCCTTCTGCGTCTCTTTCTGCTTCAGCTTATCTTTTTGCTTCTCCTACTCCTAATCCTTCTCTTTCGCCTTCCCCTTATTGTTCTTCTGCTTGTCCTGGTGCTTCTGCTTCTGCTTATTCTACTATTTCTGTTTCTTCTGCTTCTGCTTCAGATTGTGCTTCTTCTGTTTCTCCTTCTGCTTCAGATTCTGCTTCTGCTTCTTCGGCTTCTCCTGTTACTTCTGCTTCTGCTTCTCCTGCTTCTCCTGCTTCTCTTTCTGCTTCTCCTTCTGCTTCTGCTTCTCCTTCTGCTTCTGCTTCTGCTCTTCTCCTTCTTCTGTTTCTTTTGCTTCTGTTTTCTTCTTCTTCTTCTTCTTCTTCTTCTTCTGTTTCTTCGGATTTCTACTTTCTGCTTCTCCTTCTTCTCCTCTTTCTGCTTCTACTTCTGGTCTTCTGATTCTCCTGGTTCTCCTTCTATTCTCCTTCTGTTTCTGCTTCTCTTTTCTGCTTCTGCTTCTCCTTCTGCTGCTCCTTCTCCTTCTCCTTCTTCTGCTTCTCCCACTGCTTCTGCTTCTGCTTCTTTTGCTTATTCCTTTTTCCTCTGC
>NW_012313144.1:0-2217 GCF_000151885.1 Dipodomys ordii | reverse complement strand
GCAGGACTCAGCGGGGTACACAGCTGGGTACACAGAGGGACACAGCGGGGGACACAGCGAGGACACAGCGGGACACAGTTGCGACACAGATGGGACTCAGTGGGGGACACAGCGGGGGACAAAGCGGGACACCACGGAACACAGCGGGTCACAGCGGGAAACAGCGGTGACCCTGTGGGGACACAGCGGGACCCAGTGGGGGACACAGCGGGACACAGCGGGGACTAACCTGGGGACACAGCAAAGGACAAACTGGGACACCACGGGACACAGTGGGTCACAGCGGGACACAGCGGGGACACTGCGGGAACATAGCGGGACACAGCGGGGTACACAGCAGGACACAGCAGTGGACACAGCGGGAACACAGAGGGCACACAGTGGGGACACAGCGGGGGACACAGCGGGACACAGCGGGTCACAGCGGGGGACACAGCGGGACACAGCGGGACACAGCGGGGGACACAGCGGAGCACAGCGTGGGACATATCGAGGACACAGCGGGACACAGCGGGACACAGCAGGGACAAGCAGGGACACAGCGAGGACACAGCGGGACACAGCGGGGACACTGCGGGAACATAGCGGGACACAGCGTGGTACACAGCGGGACACAGTGGAGTACACAGCTGGGGACACAAAGGGACACATCGGGGGACACAGCGGGACCCAGCAGGACACAGCGTCGATACAGCGGGGACACCGCGGGACATAGTGGGGTACACAGCTGGGGACACAACGGGACACAGCAGTGGACACAGCGAGGACACAGCGGGACACAGCTGGGACACTGAGGGAACATAGAGGGACACAGCGGGTACACAGCGGGACACAGCGGGGGACACAGAGTGGTACACAGCGGGACACAGCTGGAAACATAGCGAGGTCACAGCGGGGGAAAAAGCGGGACAACACGGGACACAGTGTGACACAGCGGGACAGAACGGTGACACAGCAGGGGCAAAGCGGGACAAAGCAGGGACACAGCGAGACACAGCGGGACACCGCGGGGGACACAGCGGGGGACAGCAGGGGACAGGGGACACAGCGGGACACAGCGGGCACACAGCTGGACACAGCGGGGTACACAGAGGGACACAGCGGGCACACACTGGGGACACAGCGGGACACAGCGGAACTCAGCAGGAGACACAGCAGTACACAGCGGGACACAGTGGGACACACCAGGGAGACAGCAGGGACACAGTGGGGGACAAAGCGGGACACAGCGGGTCAGAGCGGGGGACACAGCGGGACACAGCGGGAGACACAGAGGGGTACACAGCGGGACACAGCTGGGAACACAGCGAGGACACAGCGGAACACAGCGGGACACAGCGTCGATACAGTGGGGACAGAGCGGGTCACAGCAAGGACACAGCGGGACACAGCCGGACACAGCGAGGGACACAGCGGGACACAGCGGGAACACAGCGGGGACTCAGCGGGGGACACAGCGGGACACAGCGGGGGACACAGCGAGACACAGCGGGGACAAAGCTGGACACAGTGGGGTACACAGAGGGACACAGCAGGGACACAGCGGGGAAACAGCGTGACACAAAAGGACACAGCGAGACACAGCGGGGGACACAGCGAGGACACAGCTGCACACAGTGGGGTACACAGCAAGGACAGAGCGGGACACAGCGGGACACAGCGGGGGACACAGGAAGGACACAGCGGTACACAGAGGGGGACAGAGTGAGGACACATTGGGACACAGCGGGACAAAGCGGGCGACACAGCGGGACACAGTGGGAACACAGCGGGGGACACAGCGGGGACTCAGCAGGGACACAGCGGGGGACACAGCGGGACACAGTGGGGGGACACAGTGGGGTATACAGCGGGACACAGCGGGGAAAAAAGTGAGGCCACAGCAGAACACAGCGTGGGACACAGCGAGGACACAGCAGGACACAGTGGGGACACAGCGGGACAAAGCAGGAGACAGCGAGGGACAAAGCGAAGACCCAGCTGGAAACAGCGGGGTACACAGCGGGACACAGCGGGGGACACAGTAGGGTACACAGCGGGACACAGCGAGGTCACAGCGGGGGCCAAAGCGGGACAACACCAGACACAGTGTGACACAGTGTGACACAGTGGGGACACTGCAGGGGCCCAGCGGGACAAAGCGGACGACACAGCGGGACACAGCGGGACACAGCGGGAGACACAGCGGGGGACAGCAGGGGACAGAGAGGGGACACA
>NW_012313143.1:0-2217 GCF_000151885.1 Dipodomys ordii | reverse complement strand
TAATGATCACAAAAAGCATTCATCAAAGGCCAAATATATTCAGAGTAAGCACTCAAGCAGGCAAAAAGTTCTGTAATGCTTTTTTAAAAGACACCTTGTAGCTGGGCTCCTGTGGCTCATGCCTGTAATCCTAACTACTGAGGAGGCTGAGATATGGGATTACAGTTCAAAGCCAGCCTGAGCAGGAAAGTCTGTCAGATTCTTATCTCCAATAAACCACCAGAAAACTGGAAGTGGTGCTGTGGCTTAAGTGGTAGCGTGCTCACCTTGAGCTGAAGAGCTCAGGGACAGCACCAGGTCCAGAGTTCAAGCTCCATGACCAAAAACGAAACAGATAGGAACTGTGGGCCGACAGGTTCAGGTTTTGCTAATATTTCCAGTCCCAGGCCCTTTGACAAAGAATAGGAGTTGGACTGGCAGGTCCAGAGTCACAGCTCCAAGCTTTGAAACTTAAGGGGAGAAGCAGAAGCAGAAGGAGAAGCAGAAAGAGAAGCAGGAGAACCAGAAGAAGCAGGAGAAGCAGAAGCAGAAGAAACAGGAGAAGCCGAAGAAGCAGAAGCAGAATCTGAAGCAGAAGGAGAAACAGAAGAAGCACAATCTGAAGCAGAAGCAGAAGAAACAGAAATAGTAGAATAAGCAGAAGCAGAAGCACCAGGACAAGCAGAAGAACAAGAAGGAGAAGGCGAAAGAGAAGGATTAGGAGTAGGAGAAGCAAAAGGATAAGCAGAAGCAGAAAGAGACGCAGAAGGAAAAGCAGCACGAGAAGTAGGAGAAGCAGGAGAAGCAGAAGCAGGAGAAGCAGAAGAAACAGAAGACGCAGAAGCAGAATGAGAAGCAGAAGGAGAAATTGAAGCAGAGCAGAAGGAGAAGCAGAAGCAGAAGGAGAAGCAGAAGAAGGGGAAGGAGAAGCAAAAAGAGAAGCAGAAAGAGAAGCAGAACGAGAAGCAGGAGAAGCAGAAGCAGGAGAAGCAGAAGCAGAAGAAATAGAAGAAGGAGAAGAAGCAGAAGGAGAAGCAGAAAGAGAAGGAAAAGCAGAAAGAGAAGCAGGAGAAGCAGAAGAAGCAGCAGCAGGAGAAGCAGAAGCAGAAGAAGCCGAAGAAGCAGAAGCAGAACCTGAAGCAGAAGGAGAAGCAGGAGAAGCAGAAGAAGCAGGATCTGGACAAGCAGAAGGAGAAGCAGAAGCAGAAAGAGAAGCAAAAGCAGAAGGAGAAGCAGAAGAAACAGAAGAAGCAGAGGCAGTAGCAGAAGAAGCAGAAGATGCATTAGCAGAAGGAGAAGCAGAAGGAAAATCAGAAGAACGAGAAGGAGAAGGAGAAGGAGAAACAGAAGGAGAAGCTGAAAGAGAAGCAGAAGAAGGAGCAGGAGATAGAAAAGCAGCAGGAGAAGCTGAAAGAGCAGCAGAAGGAGAAGCAGGAGATGCAGAAACAGGAGAAGCAGAAGCAGAAGAAACAGGAGAAGGACAAGAAGCAGAAGCAGAAGGAGAAGCAGAAACAGAAGGAGAAGCAGAAAGAGAAGGAGGGGAAGCAGAAGAAGCAGAAGCAGGAGAAGCAGAAGCATAAGAATCCGAAGAAGCAGAAGGAGAAGCAGGAGAAGCAGAAGAATCAGAATCTGGAGAAGCAGAAGGAGAAGCAGAAGGAGAAGCAGAAGCAGAAAGAGAATCAAAAGCAGAAGGAGAAGCAGAAGAAACAGAAGAAGTAGAAGCAGTAGCAGTTGTAGCAGAAACAGAAGGAAAAGCAGAAGAACAAGAAGTAGAAGGAGAAACAGAAGGAGAAGCAGAAAGAGAAGCAGGTAAAGCAGAAGAAGAAGAAGCAGAAGGAGAATCAGAAGAAGCAGAAGAAGGAGAAGGAGAAGCAGAAGCAGAAGAAGATGCAGAAGGAGAAGCAGAAGAAGCAGAAGCAGAAGGAGAAGCAGGAAAAGCAGAAGAAGCAGAAGCAAAAGGAGAAGCAAAAGAAGGAGAAGGAGAAGCAGAGGCAGAAGAAGAAGCATAAGGACAAGCACAAGCAGAAGGAGATGCAGAAGGAGAAGCAGGAGAAGCAGAAGAAGCAGAAGCTGAAGGAGAAACAGAAGTAGGAGAAGGAGAAGGAGGAGAAGCAGAAGCAGAAGGAGAAGCAGAAGCAGAATGAGAATCAGAAAGAGAAGCAGGAGGAGGACAAGAAGCAGAAGCAGGAGAAGCCGAAAGAGAAGAAGCAGAAACAGAAGCAGAAGGAGAAGCAGAAG
>NW_012313142.1:0-2217 GCF_000151885.1 Dipodomys ordii | reverse complement strand
GCAGTAGTATCATAAGAAGCAGAAGCAGGAGAAGCAGATGCCGAAGAACAGAAGAAGCATAAGAAGCAGAAGCTAAGGGAGAAACAGAAGGAGGAGAAGGAGCAGCAGAAGGTGAAGCAGTAGGAGATGGAGAAGCAGAAAGAGAAGCAGAATCAGAAGGAGAAGAAGAAGGATTAGTTGGAGAATCAGAAGAAGCAGAAGCAGAAAGAGAAGCAGAACCAGAAGGAGAAGCAGAAAGAGGAGAAGGAGAAGGAGAAGCCGAAAGAGAAGCAGAAAGAGAAGCAGAACGAGAAGCAGGAGAAGCAGAAGCAGGAGAACAAGAAGCAGAAGAAACAGAAGAAGGAGAAGAAGCAGAAGCAGAAGGAGTAGCAGAAACAGAAGGAAAAGCAGAAAGGGAAGCAGGAGAAGCAGAAGAAGCAGCAGCAGGAGAAGCAGAACCATAAGAATTCGAAGAAGCAGAAGCAGAACCTGAAGCAGAAGGAGAAGCAGGAGAAGCAGAAGAAGCAGAATCTGGAGAAGAAGGAGAACCAGAAGGAGAAGCAGAAGCAGAAAGAGAAGCAAAAGCAGTAGGAGAAGCACAAGGAGAAGCAGAAGAAACAGAAGAAGCAGATGCAGTAGCAGAAGAAGCAGAAGATGCAGAAGCAGAAGGAGAAGCAGAAGGAAAAGCAGAAGAACGAGAAGAAGGAGAAACAGAAGGAGAAGCAGAAAGAGAAGCAGAAGAAGGAGCAGGAGACGGAAAAGCAGCCGGAGAATCAGAAAGAACAACAGAAGGAGAAGGAGGAGATGCAGAAACAGGAGAAGCAGAAGTAGAAGAATCAGGAGAAGGACAAGAAGCAGAAGCAGAAGGACAAGCAGAAACAGAAGGAGAAGCAGAAAGAGAAGGAGGGGAAGCAGAAGAAGCAGAACCAGGAGAAGCAGAAGCATTAGAATCCGAAGAAGCAGAAGCAGAACCTGAAGCAGAAGGAGAAGCAGGAGAAGCAGAAGAAGCAGAATCTGGAGAAGCAGAATGACAAGCTGAAGAGAATCAAAAGCAGAAGGAGAAGCAGAAGAAACAGAAGAAGTTGAAGCAGTAGCAGTTGTAGCTGAAGCAGAAGGAGAAGCCGAAGGAAAAGCAGAAGAACAAGAAGGAGAAGGAGAAACAAGGAGAAGCAGAAGGAGAAGCAGAAAGAGAAGCAGGTAAAGCAGAAGAAGAAGAAGAGGAAGAAGAAGAAGAAGAAGAAGAAGAAGAAGAAGAAGAAGAAGAAGAAGAAGAAGAAGAAGAAGAAGAAGAAGAAGAAGAAGAAGAAGAAGAAGAAGAAGAAGACGAAGAAGAAGAAGAAGAAGAAGAAGAAGAAGAAGAAGAAGAAGAAGAAGAAGAAGAAGAAGAAGAAGAAGAAGAAGAAGAAGAAGAAGAAGAAGGAGAATCAGAAGGAGAAGCAGAAGAAGGAGAAGGAGAAGCAGAAGCAGAAGAAGATGCAGCAGGAGGAGCAGGAGAAGCAGAAGAAGAAGAAGCAGAAGGAGAAGCAGGTAAAGCAGAAGAAGCAGAAGCAAAAGAAGGAGAAGCAGAAGCAGAAGAAGAAGAAGGAGCATAAGGACAAGCACAAGCAGAAGGAGAGGAAGAAGGAGAAGCAGGAGAAGCAGAAAAAGCAGAAGCTAAAGGAGAAGCAGAAGTAGGAGAAGGAGAAGGAAGAGAAGCAGAAGCATAAGGAGAAGCCGAAGCGGAATGAGAAGCAGAAAGAGAAGCAGGAGATGTACAAGAAGCAGAAGCAGGAGAAGCCGAAAGAGAAGAAGCAGAAGAAGCAGAAACAGAAGCAGAAGTAGAAGCAGAAGCAGAAGGAGAAGCAGCAGAAGAAGTAGAACCAGAAATTCAGGCAGGAGAAACAGAAGAAGCAGAAGCAGAAAGAGAAGCAAAAAGAGAAGCAGAAGGAGAAGTAGAAGAAGCAGTAGAAGGAGAAGCGGCAGAAGATGCAGAAAAACAAGCAGGAGTAGCAGAAGCAAAAGAGAAGTAGAAGTAGAAGAAGCAGAAGAAGCAGATGAAGAAGAAGAAGTAGTAGAAGCATAAGAATCAGAAGTAGTAGAAGCAGAAGCAGAAGATCAAAAAGAAGTATAAGAAGTAGAAGTAGAAGCAGAGGGAGAAACAGAAGATGAGAATGAGTCAGCAGAATGTGAAGTAGAACGAGATGCAGAACGAGAAAGAGAAGTAGAAATAGAAGGAGAGAGAGGATTAGTTGGAGAATC
>NW_012313140.1:0-2217 GCF_000151885.1 Dipodomys ordii | reverse complement strand
GGACACAGCAGGGGACAAAGCAGGACACAGCGGGGGACCCAGCGAGGACAAAGCGGGACACAGCGGGGGACACAGCGAGGACACAGCGGGGGACACAGCGGGGGACACTGCGGGACACAGCGGGGAACACAGCGAGGACACAGCGGGACACAGCGTCGATACAGCGGGGACACAGCGTTACACAGCGTGGTACACAGCTGTGGACAAAACGGGACACAGTGGGGGCACAGCGGGAAACAGCGGAACACAGTGGGACACAGCTGGGACAAAGCGTGAGACACAGCGGGGGACAGAGCGGGAGACAGCGGGGGACACAGCGAGGACACAGTGGGACACAGCGGGACACAGCGTCGATACAGCGGGGACACAGTGAGCCACAGCGGGGTACACAGCTGGGTACACAACGGGGGACAAAACACAGCGAGGACACAGCGGGACACAGCGTCGATACAGCGGGGACACAGCGTTACACAGCGTGGTACACAGCTGTGGACAAAACGGGACACAGTGGGGGCACAGCGGGAAACAGCGGAACACAGTGGGACACAGCTGGGACAAAGCGTGAGACACAGCGGGGGACACAGCGGGACACAGCGGGACACAGCAGGGGACACAGCGGGGACACAGCGGGGACACAGCGGGGACTCAGCTGGGGACACAGTGGGGGACAAAGCGGGACACCACTGACACAGCGGGACACAGCGCGAAACAGCGGTGACCCTGCGGGGACACAGCGGGACACAGCGGGACAGAGTGGGGGACACAGCGGGACACAGCGGGGGACAGAGCGTGAGACACAACGAGACACATCAGAGACAAAGCTATACACAGCGGGGTACATAGAGGGACACAGCGGGGAAACAGCGGGGGACACAGCGGGACACACCGGGGAACACAGCGAGGACACAGTGGGACACAGAGGGACACAGCGTCGATACAGCGAGGACACAGTGGGACACAGCGGGGTACACAGCTGGGGACACAACGGGACACAGCGGGGGACACATTGAGGACACAGCAGGACACAGCGGGGGACACAGGGGGACACAGCGGGACACAGCGGGGGACACAGCGAGTACACATTTGGACACAGCGGGGACACAGCGGGACTCAGCGGGGGACACAGCAGTACGCATCGGGACACAGCGGGACACAGCGGGGGACACAGAGGGGTACACAGTGGGACACAGCGAGGACACAGCGGGACACAGCGGGACACAGCGGGGACATTGCGGGAACATAGCGGGACACAGCGGGACACAGTAGGACAAGCTTGTGACCCAGCGGGGACACAGCCGGACACAGCGGGGGACACAGCTAGGACACAGTGGGACACAGCGGGACACAGTGGGGACACAAAGGGGACTCAGAGGAGGAAACAGCGGGGAAAAAAGCGGGACACCATGGGACACAGTGTGACACAGCAGGACACAGAGGGAACACTGCGTCGACACAGCAGGACAAAGCGGGGGACACAGCGGGACACAGCGGGACACAGCAGGGGACACAGCGGGGGACAGTGGAGACAAAGAGAGGACACAGCGGGACACAGCGGTGACACAGCTGGACACAACGGACTACACAGCGGGACACAGCAGGCACATAGCGGGGACACAGCGCAACACAGCAGGGAACACAGGGAGGACACAGCATGACCCAGTGGGACACAGCGTCGATACAGCGGGGACACAGCGGGACACAGTAGGACACAGACGGGATAAAGCGTGAGACACAGCGGGGGACACAGGGGGGACACATCGGGACACAGGGGGGGACACAGCGAGGACACATTGGGACACAGCGGGGACACAGCGGGACTCAGCGGGGGACACAGCAGTACACAGCGGGACACAGCGTGTCAAAGCAGGGACAGAGTGGGTGACACAGAGGGGTACACAGTGGGACACAGCAGTGGACAAAGAAGGACACAGCGGGGGACACAGC
Source organism: Dipodomys ordii (assembly GCF_000151885.1). NCBI lineage: Eukaryota > Metazoa > Chordata > Mammalia > Rodentia > Heteromyidae > Dipodomys > Dipodomys ordii. The sequence goes on along the minus strand of NW_012313140.1, from coordinate 273 downwards.
GAGGACACTGCGGGACACTGCGGGAGACACAGCAAGGACACAGCGGGACACAGTGGAACACAGCGGGACACAGCAGTGACACAGCAGGGGACCCAGCGGGACACAACCGGGGAGACAGCGGGACACAGCGGGGCCACAGGGAGGACACAGCAGGACACAGCGGGGGACACAGCGGGAAACAGCGAGGGACACAGCATCGATAGAGCGGGGACACAGCGGGACACAGCGGGGTACACAGCTGGGGACACAACGGGACACAGTGTGGGACATAGC
>NW_012313139.1:0-2217 GCF_000151885.1 Dipodomys ordii | reverse complement strand
CCCGATGTGTCACTTTGTGTCCCCAGCTGTGTACCCCGCTGTGTCCCTCTCTGTACTCCTCTGTGTCTCCCTCTGTGTCCCGCTGTGTCCAGCTGTGTACTGCTGTGTACCCCGCTGAGTCCCGCTGTGTCCCCCGCTGTGTCCCGCTGTGTCTACTGCTGTGTCCCACTGTGTTCCCCGCTGTGTCCCGCTGTGTCCCGCTGTGTCCCCCATTGTGTCCCGCTGTTTCCCCGCTATGTCCCGCTGTGTCCTCGCTGTGTTGCCTTCTGTGTCCCGCTGTGTCCTCGTTGTGTCCCCTGCTGTGTCTCACTGTGTCCCCAATGTGTCCCGCTGTGTCCCCACTGTATCGACGCTGTGTCCTGCTGGGTCCCGCTGTGTCCTTGTTGTGTCCCCCACTGTGTCCCGCTGTGTCCCCCGCTATGTCTCTCTGTGTCTACGGCTGTGTCCCTGCTGTGTCCCGCTGTGTCCTCGCTGTGTCCCACGCTGTGTTCCTCTGTGTCCTCGCGGTATCCCCCGATGTTTTCCCTTTGTGTCCCCAGCTGTGTAACCCGCTGTGTCCTGCTGTGTCCCCGCTGTATCGACCCTGTGTCCTGCTGTGTCCCGCTGTGTCCTCGCTTTGTCCCCCGCTGTCTCCCTTTTTGTTCCACGCTGTGTCCTGCTGTGTTTCCGCTTTGTCCCCCGCTGTGTCCCTATGTGTCCCGCTGTGTACCCTGCTGTGTCCCGCTATGTTCCCGCAGTGTCCCCGCTGTGTCCCGCTGTGTCCCGCTGTGTCCCGTGGTGTCCCGCTTTGTCCCCCGCTGTGTCCCAGGGTGAGTCCCCGCTGTGTCCCCGCTGTGTCCCGCTGTGTCCTCCCTGTGTCCCCCGCTGTGTCCCGCTGTGTCCCCCGCTGTGTCCCCCGTTGTGTCCCTCTGGGTCCGCGTTGTGTCCCGCTGTGTCCCTTCTGCCTCCCTCTATGTCCCACTGTGTCCGGCTGTGTCCCCGGTGTGTCCCCGCTGTGTCCGCGCTGTGTCCCCTGCTGTGTCCCGCTGTTTCCACCCTGTGTCCCGCGCTGTGTCCCGCTGTGTCCCCAGCTGTGTCCTCCGCTGTGTCCCGCTGTGTCCCCTACTGTATCCCCTGCTGTGTCCTGCTGTGTCCCGCTGTGTCCCGCTGTTTTCCGCTGTGTCCCTCTTTGTCCCGTTGTGTCCTCGCTATGTCCCCGCTGTGTCCCCGCTGTGTCCGCTGCTGTGACCCCGCTGTGTCCCCGCTGTGTCAGACTGTGTCCCGCTGTGTCCTCGCTGTGTCCTCCGCTGTGTCCCGCTGTGTCCTCCGCTGTGTCTCGCGTTGTTTCCCGCTGTGTCCCCCGTTGTGTCCCGCTGTTTCCTGCTGTGTCCCGTTGTGTCCCTGCTGTGTCAGACTGTTTCCCACTGTGTCCTCGCTGTGTCCTCCGCTATGTCCCGCTGTGTCCTCCGCTGTGTCTCGCGCTGACTCCTGCTGTGTCCCCTGTTGTGTCCCGCTATGTCCCCGCAGTGTCCCGCTTTGTCCTCACTGTGTCCCCGCTGTGTCCCACTGTGTCCCCCTGTGTCCTCGCTGTGTCCACGCTGTGTCCCCAGATGTGTCCCGCTGTGTCCCCCGCTCTGTTATCTGCTGAGTCCCGCTGTGTCCCCCGCTGTGTCCCGCTGTGTCCCCGCTGTGTCAGGCTGTGTCCCCGTTGTCCCGATGTGTGTCCCTGCTGTCCCCTGCTGTGGCCCTCTGTAGCCCCCACTGTGTCCCGCTGTGTCCCCCTCTGTGTCCCTTTGTGTCCACCGCTGTGTCCCCGCTGTGTCAGGCTGTGTACCCCGCTGTGTCCCGTTGTGTCCCATTGTATCCCCGCTGTGTCCCGCTGTGTCCCGCTGTGTCCTCGCTCTGTTACCCACTATGTCCCACTGTGTCCTCGCTTGTCCCCCGCTGTGTGCCGCTGTGTCCCCCGCTGTATCGATGCTGTGTCCCGTTGTGTCCTCGCTGTGTTCCCAGTTGTGTCCCGCTCTGCCCCCGCTGTGTCCTGCTGTGTCCCCCGCTGTGTCCCATTGTGTCCCGCTGTGTCCCCCACTGTGTCCCTGCTGTGTCGCTACTGTGTCCCCGCTGTGTCACACTGTGTCCCGGTGTGTCTTCGCTGTGTCCCACGCTCTGTTCCGCTGTGTCCTCGCTGTGTTCCCTTCTGTGTCCCGTTGTGTCCCCAGCTGTGTACCCTGCTGTGTCCCG
>NW_012313138.1:0-2217 GCF_000151885.1 Dipodomys ordii | reverse complement strand
GAAGCATGGAGAAGCAGAAGAAGCAGAATGATGAAGGAGATTTTTGAAGTAGGATAAGGAGAAGGAGGAGAAGCAGAAGCAGAAGGAGAAGCAGATGCGGAATGAGAACCTGAAAGAGAAGCAGGAGAAGCACAAGAATCAGAAGCAGGAGAAGCCGAAAGAGAAGAAGCAGAAGAAGCAGAATCGGAAGCAGAAGTAGAAGCAGAAGCAGAAGGAGAAGCAGCAGAAGAAGTAGAACCAGAAATTCAGGTAGGAGAAACAGAAGAAGCAGAAGGAGAAGCAAAAAGAGAAGCAGTAGGAGAAGTAGAAGAAGCAGCAGAAGGAGAAGCAGCAGAAGAAGCAGAAAAACAAGCAGGAGAAGCAGAAACAGAAAGAGAAGTAGAAGTAGAAGAAGCAGAAGCAGAAGAAGAAGCAGTAGAAGCACAAGAAGCAGAAGTAGGAGAAGCAGAAGTAGAAGATAAAGAAGAAGCATAAGAAGCAGAAGCAGAGGGAGAAGCAGAAACAGAAGGAGAAGCAGAAAGAGAAAGAGGGGAAGCAGAAGAAGCAGAAGCAGGAGAAGCAGAAGGATAAGAATCTGAAGAAGCAGAATCTGAAGCTGAAGGAGAAGCTGAAGCAGAAGGAGAAGCAGGAGAAACAGAAGAAGCCGAATCTGGAGAAGCAGAATGAGAAGCTGAAGTAGAAGCAGAAGCAGAAGCAGAAAGAGAATCAAAAGCAGAAGGAGAAGCAGAAGAAACAGAAGAAGCAGAAGCAGTAGCAGTTGCAGCAGAAGCAGAAGGAGAAGCAGAAGGAAAAGCAGAAGAATGAGAAGGAGAAGGAGACACAGAAGGAGAAGCAGAAGGAGAATCAGAAGGAGAAGCAGAAGAAGCAGAAGGAGAAGCAGAAGGAGAAACAGAAGCAGAAGAAGCAGCAGAAAGAGAAGCAGAAGCAGAAGAAGATGCAGAAGGAGAAGCAGGAGAAGCAGAAGAAGCAGAAGGAGAAGTAGAAGGAAGAGCCGCAGAAGCAATAGGAGGAGCAGAAAGAGAAGAAGAAGAAGAATGAGAAACAGAAAGAGAAGCAGTAGAAGCAGAAGAAGCAGGAAAAGCAGAATCAGAAGAAAGAGAAGAAGAAGAAGACGAAGAAGAAGAAGAAGAAGAAGAAGAAGAAGAAGAAGAAGAAGAAGAAGAAGAAGAAGAAGAAGAAGAAGAAGAAGAAGAAGAAGCATAAGGAGAAGCATAAGGAGAAGCATAAGGAGAAGCATAAGGAGAAGTATAAGGAGAAGCAGTAGAAGCAGAAGAAGCAGAAGCAGGAGAAGCAGAAGCAGAAGAAAAAGAATAAGCAAAAGAAGCAGAAGCAGAAGCAGTGGGAGAAGCAGAAGAAGGAGAAGGAGAAGGAGCAGCAGAAGGAGAAAGAGAAGCAGAAAGAGAAGCAGAAACAGAAGGAGAACAAGAAGGAGAAGCAGGAGAATCAGAAGAAGCAGAAAGAGAAGGAGAAGAAGGAGAAGCAGAAGTAGAATCAGAGAAACAGAAGAAAAAGAAGAAGAAGAAACAGAAGCAAAAAAAACAGAAGAAGGAGAAGAGCAGAAGCAGAAGCAGAAGGAGAAGCAGAAGCAGAAGGAGAAGGAGAAAGAGAAGCAGGAGAAGCAGAAGAAGCAGGAGAAGCAGAAGCAGAAGAAACAGGAGAAGCCGAAGAAGCAGAAGCAGAATCTGAAGCAGAAGGAGAAACAGATGAGGCACAATCTGAAGCAGAAGCAGAAGAAACAGAAATAGTAGAATAAGCAGAAGCAGAAGCACCAGGAGAATCAGAAGAAGAAGGAGAAGGCGAAAGAGAAGGATTAGGAGTAGGAAAAGCAAAAGGATAAGCAGAAGCAGAAAGAGACGCAGAAGGAGAAGCAGAAAGATAAGTAGGAGAAGCAGGAGAAGCAGAAGCAGGAGAAGCAGAAGAAATAGAAGACGCAGAAGCAGAATGAGAAGCAGACGGAGAAATTGAAGCAGAAGCAGAAGGAGAAGCAGAAGCAGAAGGAGAAGCAGAAGAAGGAGAAAGAGAAGGAGAAGCAGAACGAGAAGCAGAACGAGAAGCTGGAGAAGCCGAAGCAGGAGAAGCAGAAGCAGGAGAAGCAGAAGAAACAGAAGAAGGAGAAGAAGCTGAAGCAGAAGGAGAAGCAGAAACAGAAGGAAAAGCAGAAAGAGACGCACGAGAAGCAGAAGAAGCAGCAGCAGGAGAAGCAGAAGCAGAAGAAGC
>NW_012313137.1:0-2217 GCF_000151885.1 Dipodomys ordii | reverse complement strand
GAAAGAGACGCAGAAAGAAAAGCAGCACGAGAAGTAGGAGAAGCAGGAGAAGCAGAAGCAGGAGAAGCAGAAGAAACAGAAGACGCAGAAGCAGAATGAGAAGCAGAAGGAGAAATTAAACAGAACCAGAAGGAGAAGCAGAAGCAGAAGGAGAAGCAGAAGAAGGAGAATCAGAAAGATAAGCAGAAAGAGAAGCAGAACGAGAAGCAGGAGAAGCAGAAGCAGGAGAAGCAGAAGCAGAAGAAACAGAAGAAGGAGAAGAAGCAGAAGGAGAAGCAGAAACAGAAGGAAAAGCAAAAAGAGAAGCAGGAGAAGCAGAAGAAGCAGCACAGGAGAAGCAGAAGCAGAAGAAGCCGAAGAAGCAGAAGCAGAACCTGAAGCAGAAGGAGAAGCAGGAGAAGCAGAAGAAGCAGAATCTCGAGAAGCAGAAGGAGAAGCAGAAGCAGAAAGAGAAGCAAAAGCAGAAGGAGAAGCAGAAGGAGAAGCAGAAAAACAGAAGAAGCAGAGGCAGTAGCAGAAGAAGCAGAAGATGCAGAAGCAGAAGGAGAAGCAGAAGGAAAAGCAGAAGAACGAGAAGGAGAAGGAGAAACAGAAGGAGAAGCAGAAAGAGAAGCAGAAGAAGGAGCAGGAGAAGGAAAAGCAGCAGGAGAAGCAGAAAGAGCAGCAGAAGGAGAAGCAGGAGATGCAGAAACAGGAGAAGCAGAAGCAGAAGAAACAGGAGAAGGACAAGAAGCAGAAGCAGAAGGAGAAGCAGAAACAGAAGGAGAAGCAGAAATAGAAGGAGGGGAAGCAGAAGAAGCAGAAGCAGGAGAAGCAGAAGCATAAGAATCCGAAGAAGCAGAAGCAGAACTTGAAGCAGAAGGAGAAGCTGGAGAAGCAGAAAAAGCAGAATCTGGAGAAGCAGAATGAGAAGCAGAAGGAGAAGCAGAAGCAGAAAGAGAATCAAAAGCAGAAGGATAAGCAGAAGAAACAGAAGAAATAGAAGCAATAGCTGTTGTAGCAGAAGCAGAACGAGAAGCAGAAGAACAAGAAGGAGAAGGAGAAACAGAAGGAGAAGCAGAAGGAGAAGCAGAAAGTGAAGCAGGTAAAGCAAATGAAGAAGAAGCAGAAGGAGAATCAGAAGGAGAAGCAGAAGAAGGAGAAGGAGAAGCAGAAGAAGATGAAGAATGAGAAGCAGAAGAAGCAGAAGCAGAAGGAGAAGAAGGAAAAGCAGAAGAAGCAGAAGCAAAAGGAGAAGCAAAAGAAGGAGAAGGAGAAGGAGAAGCAGAAGCAGAAGAAGAAGCATAAGGACAAGCACAAGCCGAAGGAGGTGCAGAAGGAGAAGCAGGAGAAACAGAAGAAGCAGAAGCTGAAGGAGAAGCAGAAGTAGGAGAAGGAGAAGGAGGAGAAGCAGAAGGAGAAGGAGAAGCGGAATGAGAAGCAGAAACAGAAGCAGGAGAAGCACAAGAAAAAGTAGCAGGAGAAGCCGATAGAGAAGAAGCAGAAGAAGCAGAAACAAAAGCAGAAGTAGAAGCAGAAGCAGAAGCAGAAGCAGCAGAAGAAGTAGAACCAGAAATTCAGGCAGGAGAAACAGAAGAAGCAGAAGCAGAAGGAAAAGCAAAAAGAGAAGCAGAAGAAGAAGTAGAAGCAGCAGCAGAAGGAAAAGCAGCAGAAGAAGCAAAAAAGAAGTAGGAAAAGCAGAAGCAGAAAGAGAAGTAGAAGCAGAAGAAGCAGAAGCAGAAGAAGAAGCAGTAGAAGCATAAGAAGCAGAAGCAGGAGAAGCCGAAGAAAAAGAAGAAGCATAAGAAGCAGAAGCAGAGGGAGACACAGAAGAAGGAGAAGGAGCAGCAGAAGGTGAAGCAGAAGGAGATGCAGAAGCAGAAAGAGAAGGAGAAACAGAAGGAGAAGAAGAAGGAGAAGTTGGAGAATCAGAAGAAGCAGAAGAAGAAGCAGAAAGAGAAACAGAAGAAGGAGAAGGAGAAGCAGAACGAGAAGGACAAGCAGGAGAAGCAGAAGAAGCAGAAGTGGGAGAATCAGAAGAAGAAGAAGAAGAAGAAGAAGAAGAAGAAGAAGAAGAAGAAGAAGAAGAAGAAGAAGAAGAAGAAGAAGAAGAAGAAGAAGAAGAAGAAGAAGAAGAAGAAGAAACAGAAGAAGGAGAAGGAGCAGAAGGAAAAGCAGAAGCAGAAGGAGAAGCAGAAAGAGAAGCAGAGAGCAGAGAGCAGTAGCAGGAGAAGCAGA
>NW_012313136.1:0-2217 GCF_000151885.1 Dipodomys ordii | reverse complement strand
AGGAGAGAGAAGAGAGAGAGAAGAGAGAGAAGAGAAGAGAAGAAGAAGAAGAAGAAGAAGATGACGAAGAAGAGAAGAAGAGAAGAAGGAGAAGCATAAGGAGAAGCATAAGGAGAAGCATATGGAGAAGCAGTAGAATCATAAGCAGGAGAAGCAGAAGCAGAAGATAAAGAATAAGCAAAAGAAGTAGAAGCAGAAGCAGTGGGAGAAGCAGAAGAAGGAGAAGGAGAAGGAGCAGCAGAAGGAGAAGCAGAAGCAGAAAGAGAAGCAGAAACAGAAGGAGAACAAGAAGGAGAAGCTGGAGAATCAGAAGAACAGAAGTAGAACCAGAAAGAGGAGAAGAAGGAGAAGCAGAAGTAGAATCAGAAGAAACAGAAGAAGAAGAAGCAGAAGAAACAGAAGCAAAAGAAACAGAAGAAGGAGAAGAGCAGAAGCAGAAGCAGAAGGAGAAGCAGAAGCAGAAGGAGAAGCAGAAAGAGAAGCAGGAGAAGCAGAAGAAGCAGGAGAAGCAGAAGCAGAAGAAACAGGAGAAGCCGAAGAAGCAGAAGCAGAATCTGAAGCAGAAGGAGAAACAGAAGAAGCACAATCTGAAGCAGAAGCAGAAGAAACAGAAATCGTAGAATAAGCAGAAGCAGAAGCACCAGGAGAAGCAGAAGAAGAAGAAGAAGGAGAAGGCGAAAGAGAAGGATTAGGAGTAGGAGAAGCCAAAGGATAAGCACAAGCAGAAAGAGACGCAGAAGGCGAAGCAGCACGAGAATTAGGAGAAGCAGGAGAAGCAGAAGCAGGAGAAGCAGAAGAAACAGAAGACGCAGAAGCAGAATGAGAAGCAGAAGGAGAAATTGAAGCAGAAGCAGAAGCAGAAGGAGAAGCAGAAGCAGAAGGAGAAGCAGGAGCAGGAGAAGCAGAAAGATAAGCAGAACGAGAAGCAGGAGAAGCGGAAGCAGGAGAAGCAAAAGCAGAAGAAACAGAAGAAGGAGAAGAAGCAGAAGCAGAAAAAGAAGCAGAAACAGAAGGAAAAGCAGAAAGAGAAGCAGGAGAAGCAGAAGATGCAGCAGCAGGAGAAGCAGAAGCAGAAGAAGCCAAAGAAGCAGAAGCATGACCTGAAGCAGAAGGAGAAGCAGGAGAAGCAGAAGAAGCAGAATCTGGAGAAGGAGAAAGAGAAGCAGAAGCAGAAAGAGAAGCAAAAGCAGAAGGACAAGCAGAAGGAGAAGCAGAAGAAGCCGAGGCAGTAGCAGAAGAAGCAGAAGATTCAGAAGCAGAAGGAGAAGCGAAAGGAAAAGCAGAAGAACTAGAAGGAGAAGGAGAAACAGAAGGAGAAGCAGAAGGAGAAGCAGAAGAAGGAGCAGGAGAAGGAAAAGCAGCAGGAGAAGCAGATAGAGCAGCAGAAGGAGAAGCAGGAGATGCAGAAACAGGAGAAGTAGAAGCAGAAGAAACACGAGAAGGACAAGAAGCAGAAGCAGAAGGAGAAGCAAAAACAGAAGGAGAAGCAGAAAGAGAAGGAGGGGAAGCAGAAGAAGCAGAAGCAGGAGAAGCAGAAGCAGAAGAATCCGAAGAAGCAGAAGCAGAACCTGAAGAAGAAGGAGAAGCAGGAGAAGCAGAAGAAGCAGAATCTGGAGAAGCAGAATGAGAAGGTGAAGGAGAAGCAGAAGCGGAAAGAGAATCAAAAGCAGAAGGAGAAACAGAAGAAACAGAAGAAGCAGAAGCAGTAGCAGTTGCAGGAGAAGCAGAAGAAGAAGCAGAAGGAAAAGCAGAAGAACGAGAAGGAGAAGGAAAAACAGAAGCAGAAGCAGAAGGAGAATCAGAAGGAGAAGCAGAAGAAGCAGAAGGAGAAGCAGAAGCAGAAGAAGATGCAGAAGGAAAAGCACAAGCAGAAGAAGATGCAGAAGGAGAAGCAGGAGAAGCAGAAGAAGCAGAATCAGAAGGAAAAGTAGAAATAGGAGAAGGAGAAGGAAGAGCCGCAGAAGCAATAGGAGAAGCAGAAGGAGAAGCAGAAGCAGAATGAGAAGCAGAAAGTGAAGCAATAGAAGCAGAAGAAGCAGGAAAAGAAGAAGCAGAAGAAAGAGAAGATGAGATGAGAGAGATGAGATGAGATGATGAGAGAGAGAGAGAGAGAGAGAGAGAAAGAGAGAGAGAGAGGAGATGAGAGCATATGAGAGAGTAGAGCAGAGAGCAGAGCAGTAGAATCAGAAATAGTAGAAAAGATAAAATAGAGAGATC
>NW_012313135.1:0-2217 GCF_000151885.1 Dipodomys ordii | reverse complement strand
CAGCGGACACAGCGTGCACACAGCGGGGACAGAGCGGGACACAGCGGGACCCAACGGGGACACAGTGGGGACACAGCGGGACACAGCGGGAGACACAGAGGCGGACACAGCAGGACACAGCGGGACACAGCGGGAGACAGCGGGACAATGCGGGGACACAGCGAGGACACAGGGGGACACAGCATGGACACAGCGGGTCACAGTGGGGAAATAGTGGGGAACACAGCGGGGGACACAGCGGGATACAGAAGGACACCGCGAGGACACAGTGGGACACAGGAGCACACAGCGGGGACACAACGGGGACACAGCGGGGGACACAGTGGGACACAGCGGGGACACAGAGGGACTCAGCGGTTACACAGCTAGGACACACCAGGGACACAGTGGGACACAGCGGCCAAACAGCGGGGACACAGCAGGACACAGCAAGGACACAGCGGGACACAGCGTGGGATACAGCGGGGGACATAGCGGGACACAGTGGGGGACCCAGCGGGGGACACAGCGGGGGACACAACGGGTGACACAGCGGGACACAGTGGGGTACAAAAAGGGACACAGCGGGGGACACTGTAGCGGACACAGTGGGACTTATCGAGACACAGCGGGACACAGCGGGGAACACAGCGGGGGGACACAGTGGGGGACACAGCGGGATACAGAAAGACACAGCCAGGACACAGCGGGACACAGGATGACACAGCAGGGACACAGCGGGGGACACAGTGGGACACAGCTGCGGGTACAGCGAGGACACAGCAGGGACACTGTGGGACACAGCGGGTCACAGCGGGGAAATAGTGGGGGACACAGCGGGATACAGAAGGACACAGCGAGGACACAGCAGGGACATAGGGTGACACTGCAGGACACAGTGGTACACAGAGGGGACACAGACGGACATAGAGGTTACACAGCCAGGACACACCAGGGACACAGCGGAACACAGTGGGGACACAGCGGGGACACAGCGGGACACAGCGGGACCCAGCGGGGACCCAGCGGGGACACAGCGGGACACAGCGGGAGACACAGAGGCGGACACAGCAGGACACAGCGGGACACAGCGGGAGACAGCGGGACACAGCGGGGACACAGCGAGGACACAACGGGACACAGCGGGACACAGCATGGACACAGCGAGTCACAGTGGGGAAATAGTGGGGGACACAGCGGGGGACACAGTGGGATACAGAAGGACACAGCGAGGACACAGCGGGACACAGGAGGACACAGCGGGGACACAGCGGGGACAGAGCGGGTGACACAGTGGGACACAGCGGGGACACAGAGGGACTCAGCGGTTACACAGCGAGGACACACCAGGGACACAGTGGGACACAGCGGACACACAGCGGGGACACAGCGGGACACAGCAAGGACACAGCGGGACACAGCGGGGGACACAGCGGGACACAGCGGGGAACACAGCGGGGGACACAGCAGGACACAACGGGGGACACAACATGGACAAAGCGGGTCACAGCAGGGAAATAGTGGGGGACACAACGGGGGACACAGCAGGGTACAGAACGACACAGCGAGTACACAGCGGGACACAGGAGGACACAGCGGGGACACTGCGGGGACACATCAGGGGACACAGAGGGACACAGCAGGACACAGCGGGGACACAGCAAGGATACAACGGGACACAGCTGGACATAGCGGGGGACACAGAAGGGGACACAGCGGGACACAGCGGGGGACACAGCGGGACACAGCGGGGACAAAGCGGGGGACAAAGCGGGGACACAGCGGGACACAGAGGGATACACAGAGAGGACACAGCGTGACACATGGGGACACAGCGGGACACAGCGGGGGACACAGAGAGGACACAGCGGGACACAAATGGGGACACAGCAACGACACAGCGGGACACAGCGGGAAAGAGCGGGACACAGGGGGGACACAGCCGGGGACACAGCGGGACACAGCGGGACACAGCGGGGGACACAGCAGGGACACATCGGGTCACAGCGTGGACACAGTGGGGGACACAGCAAGGACACAGCGGGACACAGAGGGATACACAGCGAGGACACAGCGTGACACATGGGGACACAGCAGAACCCAGCGGGGGACCCAGCGAGGACACAGTGTTACACTAATATGGACACAGCAAGGACACAGCAGGACACAGCACGAGACAAAGAGGCGGACACAGCAGGACACAGCGGGACACAGCTGGAGACTGCGGGACACAGGGGG
>NW_012313134.1:0-2218 GCF_000151885.1 Dipodomys ordii | reverse complement strand
ACTCTGTCCCGCTGTGTCCCCGTTGTTATGACGCTGTGTCCCGCTGGTGTCCCGCTGTGTCCTGGCTGTGTCCCGCTGTGTACCCCTCTGTGTCCGCCGCTGTGTCCCGCTGTGTCCCGATGTGTACTGCTGTGTCCCCCGCTGAGTCCCGCTGTGTCCCCGCTGTGTCCAAATGTGTACTCGCTGTGTCCCCCGCTGTGTCCCGCTGTGTCCCCCCTGTGTCCCCCGCTGTGTCCTGCTGTGTCCTCAATGTGTCCCCCGCTGTGTCCCGTTGTGTCCCCAGCTGTGTACCCCGCTGTGTCCCACTGTGTCCTCGCTGTATCGACGCTGTGTCCCGCTGTGTCCCTCTGTGTCCTCGCTGTGTTCCCCGCTGTGTCCCGCTGTGTCCCCCGCTGTTTCCCCGCTGATTCCCTCTATGTACCCCGCTGTGTATAGCTTTGTCTCTGATGTGTCTCGCTGTGTCTCACGCTGTGTCCCCCTCTGTGTCCCGCTGTGTCCCCCGCTATGTCCCGCTGTGTCCAGCTGTGTCCCGCTCTGTCCCCGCTTTGTGCCCGCTGTGTCCCGCTGTGTATTCCGTTGTGTCCAGCTGTGTCACCGCTGTGTCCAGCTGTGTCCTCTCTTTGTCTCCACTGTCCCCCGCTGTGTCCCCCGCTGTGTCCCGCTGTGTCCCGCTGTGTCCCCCGCTTTGTCCCGCTGTGTCGACGCAGTGTTACCTCTGTGTCCTGCTGTGTAAAACTGTGTCCCATGGTGTCCCGCTTTTTCCCCTGCTGTTTCCCCCGCTGAGTCCCTTTTGTGTCCCCACTGTGTCCCGCTGTGCCCCGCTGTGTCCTAGCTGTGTCCCCCGCTGTGTCCCGCTGTGTCCCGCTGTGTCCACGCTGCGTCCCCCGCTGTCTCCCGCTCTGTCCCCCGCTGTGTCTCACGCTTTATCCCTTCTGTGTCCCACTCTGTCCCGCTGTGTCCCGCTGTGTCCACACTGTGTCCCGTTGTGTCCACAACTGTGTATCCCGCTGTGACACCGCTGAGTCCCCGCTGTGTCCCCGCTGTGTCCCCCGCTGTCTCCCACTCTGTCCCATGCTGTGTCTCACGCTTTGTCCCCACTGTGTCCCACTGTGTCCCGCTGTGTCCCGCTGTGCCCACACTGTGTCCCGTTGTGTCCACAGCTGTGTACCACGCTGTGTAACGCTGTGTCCCCACTGTATCTACGCTGTTCCTCGCTGTGTCCCGCTGTGTCCCCCGCTGTGTCCCCCGCAGTGTCCTCGCTGTGTCCCCAGCTGTGTCCCACTTTGTCCTAGCTGGGTCCCCCGCTGTGTCCTGCTGTGTCCCCCACTGTGTCCCACTGTGTTCCGCTGTGTCCCGCTATGTCCCTGCTGTGTCCCGCTGTGTCCCGCTGTGTCCCCCTGTGTGCGCGCTGTGTCCCGCTATGTAGTCCGATGTGTCCAGCTGTTTCACCACTGTGTCCCCCGCTTTGTCCCGCTGTGTCCAAGGTGCCTCCCCCGCTGTGTCCCGCTGTGTCCCGCTCTGTCCCTGCTGTGTCCCGCTGTGCCCTGCTGTGTCGTCGCTGTGTCCCCCGCTGTCTCCCGCTCTGTCCCTCACTGTGTCTCACGATTTGTCCTTGCTTTGTCCCACTGGGTCCCGCTGTGTCCCGTGGTGTCCACAGATGAGTAACATGCTGTATAATGATGTGTACCCGCTGTATCGACGCTGTGTCCCGCTGTGTCCCGCTGGGTCCTCGCTGTGTTCCCCGCTGTGTCCCGCTGTGTACCCCTCTGTGTCCCCTGCTGTGTCCCGCATTGTCCCGCTGTGTACTGATATGTCGCCAGCTGAGTCCCGCTGTGTCCCCGATGTGTTCCAATGTGTCCTCGCTGTGTCCCCCGCTGTGTCCCACTGAATCCCAAATGTATCCCCCACTGTGTCCCGCAGTGTCCTGCTGTCTCCCCCTCTGTGTCCCCCGCTGTGTCACTCTGTGTCCCCCGAAATGTCACCGATGTGTCCCGTTGTGTCTTCGCTTTGTCCCCAAATGTCTCCCGCTCTGTCCCCCGCTGTGTCTCACGCTTTATTCCCGCTGTGTCCCACTGTATCCCGATGTGTCCCGCTGTGCCCCCACTGTGTCCCGTTGTGTACACAGCTGAGTAACACGCTGTGTAACACTGTGTCCCCACTGTATCGACGATATGTCCCGCTGGAAACAATACTGTGTCCTCGCAGTGTTTACCCAATG
>NW_012313133.1:0-2218 GCF_000151885.1 Dipodomys ordii | reverse complement strand
TCTTCTTCTCCTTCTGCTTCTCCTTTTGCTGCTCCTTCTCCGTCTTCTCCTACTCCCTCTGATTCTGCTTCTTATGCTTATTCTTTTTCTTCAGCTTCTCCTGCTTCTGCTTCTTCTGCTTCTACTGCTTCTCCTTATGTTTCTCCTTCTTCTCCTTCTCCTTCTCCTTCTTCTTCTTCTTCTTCTTCTTCTTCTTCTTCTTCTTCTTCTTCTTCTTCTTCTTCTTCTTCTTCTTCTTCTTCTTCTTCTTCTTCTTCTTCTTCTTCTTCCTCTTCTCTTTCTTCTGCTTCTGTTTTCATACTTTTTCTGCTTCTACTGCTTCTCTTTCTGCTTCTCATTCTGCTTCTGCTTCACCTTCTGCTTCTTCTATTACTTCTGCTGCTCTTCCTTCTCCTTCTCCAACTTGTACATCTTCTTCTGCGTCTGCTTCTTCTGCTTCTCAAACTTCTCCTTCTGCATCTTCTTCTGTTTCTTCTTCTCCTTCTGCTGCATCATCTGCTTCTGCTTCTCCTTCTTCTTCTTCTGCTTCTCCTTCAGATTCTCCTTCTGCTTCTGCTTCTGTTTTTCCTTCTCCTTCTCGTTCTTCTGCTTTTCCTTCTGCTTCTGCTGCAACTGCTACTGCTTCTGCTTCTTCTGTTTCTTCTGCTTTTCCTGCTGCTTTTGATTCTCTTTCCGCTTCTGCTTCTCCTTCAGCTTGTCATTTTGCTTCTCCATATTCTGCTTCTTCTGCTTCTCCTGCTTCTCATTCTGCTTCAGGTTCTGCTTCTGCTTCTTCGGATTCTTATGCTTCTGCTTCTCCTGCTGCTGCTTCTTCTGCTACCCCTCCTTCTCTTTCTGCTTCTCCTTTTGTTTCTGCTTCTCCTTCTGCTACTGCTTCTTGTCCTTCTCCTGTTTCTTCTGCTTCTGCTTCTCTTGTTTCTGCATCTCCTGCTTCTCCTTCTGCTGCTCTTTCTGCTTCTCCTGCTGCTTTTCCTTCTACTGCTTCTTCTTCTGCTTCTCTTTCTGCTTCTGCTTCACCTTCTGCTTCTCCAGCTACTTCTTCTTCTGCTTCTCCTGCTTCTCCTTCTGCTTCAGGTTCTGCTTCTGCTTCTTCGGCTTCTTCTGCTTCTCCTGCTGCTGCTTCTTCTGCTTCTCCTGCTTGTCTTTCTGCTTTTCCTTCTGTTTCTGCTTCTGCTTCTGTTTCTTCTCCTTCTGTTTCTTCTGCTTCTGCTTCTCCTGCTTCTGCTTCTACTGTTTCTCGTTCTGCTTCTCTTTCTGCTTCTCTTTCTCCTTCTCCTTCTCCTTCTTCTGCTTCTCCTTCTGCTTCTGCTTCTCCTTCTGCTTCTGCTTCAATTTCTCCTTCTGCTTCTCATTCTGCTTCTGCGTCTTCTGTTTCTCCTGCTTCTCCTGCTTCTCCTACTTCTTGTGCTGCTTTTCCTTCTGCGTCTCTTTCTGCTTCTGCTTATCCTTTTGCTTCTCCTACTCCTAATCCTTCTCTCTCGCCTTCTCCGTCTTCTTCTTCTGCTTCTCCTTCTGGTTCTGCTTCTGCTTATTCTACTATTACTGTTTCTTCTGCTTCTGCTTCAGATTGTGCTTCTTCTGTTTCTCCTTCTGCTTCAGATTATGATTCTGCTTCTTCGGCTTCGTCTGTTTCTTCTGCTTCTGCTTCTCCTGCTTCTTCTGCTTCTCCTGCTTCTCCTGCTTCTCCTTCTGCTTCTGCTTCTCCTTCTGCTTCTGCTTCTGCTCTTCTCCTTCTTCTGCTTCTTCTTCTTCTGTTTCTTCTGATGCTACTTCTGCTTCTCCTTCTTCTCCTTCTCTTTCTGCTTCTACATCTGCTTCTTCTGATTCTCCTGCTTCTCCTTCTTGTTCTCCTTCTGTTTCTGCTTCTCATTCTGCTTCTGCTTCTCCTTCTGGTGCTCCTTCTCCTTATCCTTCTTCTGATTCTCCCCCTGCTTCTGCTTCTGCTTCTTCTGCTTATTCTTTTTCTTCTGCTTCTGCTTCTCCTGCTTCTGCTTCTTCTGCTTCTACTGCTTCTCCTTATGTTCCTCCTTATGCTTCTTCTTCTTCTTCTTCTTCTTCTTCTTCTTCTTCTTCTTCTTCTTCTTCTTCTTCTTCTTCTTCATCTTCTTCTTCTTCTTCTTCTTCTTCATCTTCATTTTCTTCATCTTCGTCATCTCCTTCGTCTTCTCCTTCGTCTTCTTCTTCGTCTTCTTCTACTTCTTCTCTTCTTCTCTCTCTC
>NW_012313132.1:0-2218 GCF_000151885.1 Dipodomys ordii | reverse complement strand
GTGTCACCCGCTGTGTTCCCACTGTGTCCCCGTTGTGTCCCCCGCTGTGTCCCCAGCTATGTCCCGCTTTGTCCCTGCTGTGTTCCCCTGTGTCCCGATGTGTCCCCTGCTGTGTCCCCCGCTGTGTCCCGCTCTGTCCCCCTCTGTGTCCCGCTGTGTCCCACGCTGTGTCCCGCTGTGTCCACTGCTGTGACCCCGCTGTGTCTTGCTGTGTCCCGCTGTGTCCGCGCTGTGTCCCGCTGTGTCCCAGGCTGTGTCCCACTGTGACCCTGCTATTTACCCGCTGTGTCCCGCTGTGTCCCGCTGTGCCCCCACTGTGTCTCGTGTCCACAGCTGTGTAACACGCTGTGTAACGCTGTGTCCACGCTGTATCGACGCTGTGTCCCGCTGGGTCCCGCTGTGTCCTCGCTGTGTTCCCCGCTGTGGCCCGCTGTGGCCCCCGCTATGACCCCCGCTGTGTCCTCGCTGGGTCCCCCGCTGTGTCCCGCTGTGGCCCCCGCTGTGTTCCGCTGTGTCCCGCTGTGTCCCGCTCTGTCCCTGCTGTGGCCCCCTGTGTCCCGCTGTGTCCCCGCTGAGTGCCTGCTGTGTCCCGCTGTGTACTCCGTTGTGTCCAGCAGTGTCACCGCTGTGTCCCGTTGTGTCCCCTCTCTGTCTCCGCTGTCCCCCTGCTGTGTCCCCCGCTGTGTCCCGCTGTGTCCTGCTTTGTCCCCCTCTTTGTCCCGCTGTGTTCCCGCAATGTCCCCGCTGTGTCCCGCTGTGTCACACTGTGTCCCATGGTGTCCCGCTTTGTCCCCCGCTGTGTCCCCAGCTGAGTCCCCTCTGTGTCGCCCCTGTGTCCCGCTGTGTCTTCGCTGTGTCCCCCGCTGTCTCCCACTTTGTCCCCCGCTGTGTCCCACTGTGTCCCAAGCTGTGTCCCGCTGTGTCCCGCTGTGTACCCCGCTGTGTCCCGCTATGTTCCCGCAGTGTCCCCGCTGTGTCCCGCTGTGTCCCGCTGTGTCCTCACTGTGTCCCCTGCTGTGTCCCGTTGTGTCCCCAGCTGTGTAACCCGCTGTGTCCCGCTGTGTCCCCACTCTATCGACGCTGTGTCCCGCTGGGTCCCGCTGTGTCCTCCCTTTGTTCTCCGCTGTGTCCCGCTGTACGCCCCGCTGTGTCCCGCTGTGTCTACTGCTGTGTCCCCGCTGTGTCCCGCTGTGTCTCGCTGTGTCCCGCTGTATCCTCGCTGTGTCCCACGCTGTGTTCTGCTGTGTCCTCGCTGTGTCCCACGCTGTGTCCCGTTGTGTCCCCAGCTGTGTACCCCGCTGTGTCCTGCTGTGTCCCCACTGTATCGACGCTGTGTCCCGCTGGGTCCCCCAGTGTCCTCGCTGTGTTCCCCGCTGTGTCCCGCTTTGTACCCTTCTGTGTCCCTCGCTGTGTCCCGCTGTGTCCCGCTGTGTACTGCTGTGTCCCCTGTTGAGTCTCGCTGTGTCCCCGCTGTGTCCCAATGTGTCCTCGCTGTGTCCCCCGCTGTGTCCCGCTGTGTCCCCCGCTGTGACCCGCTGTGTCCCGCTGTGTCACTCTGTTTCCCCGCTGTGTTCCCGCTGTGTCCCTCTGTACCCCGCTGTGTCCAGCTTTGTCCCGTCTGTGTCTCGCTGTGTCCCATGTTCTGTCCCCCACTGTGTCCCCCTGGATCCCCCGCTCTGTCCCGCTGTGTCCCGCTGTGTCCCCCACTGTGTCCCGCTGTGTCCCCGCAGGGTCACTGCACTTTCGCACTGTGTCCCGCTGTGTTCCGTGGTGTCCCGCTTGGTCCCCCGCTGTGTCCCCCGCTGAGTCCCGCTGTGTACCCCGCTGTGTCCCAGTGTGTCCCGCTGTGTCCTGCTGTGTCCTCCCTTGTCCCCCGCTGTGTCCCACTGTGTTCACCGCTGTGTCCCCGCTGTGTCCCGCTGTGTCCCGCTGTGTCCTTCGCTGTGTCCCCGTCGTGTCACACTGTGTTCCCGTTGTGTCCCCCGTTGTGTCCCTCTGTTTTCGCACTGTGTCCCGCTGTGTCCCCCTATGTCCCGCTGTGTCTGGCTGTGTCTCTTCTGTGTCCTCGCTGTGTCTGCTTCTGTGTCCCGCTGTTTCTCCCGCTGTGTCCCGCGCTGTGTCCCGCTGTGTCCCCCGCTGTGTCCTCCGCTGTGTCCCGATGTGTCACCCACTGTGTCC
This sequence comes from Dipodomys ordii, assembly GCF_000151885.1. Taxonomy (NCBI): domain Eukaryota; kingdom Metazoa; phylum Chordata; class Mammalia; order Rodentia; family Heteromyidae; genus Dipodomys; species Dipodomys ordii. The sequence goes on along the minus strand of NW_012313132.1, from coordinate 40 downwards.
TCTGGTGTGTCCCGCTGTGTCCTCCACTGTGTCCTGCTGT
>NW_012313131.1:0-2218 GCF_000151885.1 Dipodomys ordii | reverse complement strand
TGCAGAAGACGCAGAAGCAGAAGGAGAAGAAGAAGGAGAAGAATCAGAATCAGAAGAAGCAGAAGCAGAAATAGAAAGAGAAGCCGACGAAGAGAAGCAGAACGAGAAGCAGGAGAAGCAGAAGAAGCAGAAGCGGGAGAAGCAGAAGAAGAAGAAACAGAAGAAGGAGAAGGAGCAGAACCAGCAGGAGAAGCAGAAGGAGAAGAAGAAAGAGAAGCAGGAAAAGCAGAAGAAGCAGAAGCAGGAGAAGCAGAAGGAGAAGAAACAGGAGAAGGACAAGAAGCAGGAAGAGAAGCAGTAGAAGCAGAAGAGGCAGGAAAAGCAGAAGCAGAAGAAAGAGAAGAAGAAGAAGAAGAAGAAGAAGAAGAAGAAGAAGAAGAAGAAGAAGAAGAAGAAGAAGAAGAAGAAGAAGAAGAAGAAGAAGAAGAAGAAGAAGAAGGAGAAGCATAAGGAGAAGCATAAGGAGAAGCATAAGGAGAAGTATAAGGAGACGCAGTAGAAGGAGAAGAAGCAGAAGCAGGAGAAGCTGAAGCAGAAGAAAAAGAATAAGCAAAAGAAGCAGAAGCAGAAGCAGTGAGAGAAGCAGAAGAAGGAGAAGGAGCAGCAGAAGGAGAAGCAGAAGCAGAAAGAGAAGGAGAAACAGAAGGAGAACAAGAAGGAGAAGCAGGAGAATCAGAAGAAGCAGAAAGAGAAGGAGAAGAAGGAGAAGCAGAAGTAGAATCTGAAGAAACAGAAGAAGAAGAAGCAGAAGAAACAGAAGCAAAAGAAACAGAAGAAGGAGAAGAGCAGAAGCAGAAGCAGAAGGAGAAGCAGAAGCAGAAGGAGAAGCAGAAAGAGAAGCAGGAGAACCAGAAGAAGCAGGAGAAGCAGAAGCAGAAGAAACAGGAGAAGCCGAAGAAGCAGAAGCAGAATCTGAAGCAGAAGGAGAAACAGAAGAAGCACAATCTGAAGCAGAAGCAGAAGAAACAGAAATAGTATAATAAGCAGAAGCAGAAGCACCAGGACAAGCAGAAGAACAAGAAGGAGAAGGCGAAAGAGAAGGATTAGGAGTAGGAGAAGCAAAAGGATAAGCAGAAGCAGAAAGAGACGCAGAAGGAGAAGCAGCACGAGAAGTAGGAGAAGCAGGAGAAGCAGAAGCAAGAGAAGCAGAAGAAACAGAAGACGCAGAAGCAGAATGAGAATCAGAAGGAGAAATTGAAGCAGAAGGAGAAGGAGAAGCAAAAGGAGAAGCAGAAGAAGGAGAAGGAGAAGGAGAAGCAGAAAGAGAAGCAGAAAGAGAAGCAGAAAGAGAATCACAACGAGAAGCAGGAGAAGCAGAAGCAGAAGCAGAAGAAACATAAGAAGGAGAAGAAGCAGAAGCAGAAGGAGAAGCAGAAACAGAAGGAAAAGCACAAATAGAAGCAGGAGCAGCAGAAGAAGCAGCAGCAGGAGAAGCAGAAGCAGAAGAAGCCGAAGAAACAGAAGCAGAACCTGAAGCATAAGGAGATACAGGAGAAGCAGAAGAAGCAGAAACTGGAGAAGCAGAAGGAGAAGCAGAAGCAGAAAGAGAGACAAAAGCAGAAGGAGAAGCATAAGGAGAAGCAGAAGAAACAGATGAAGCAGAGGCAGTAGCAGAAGATGTAGAAGCAGAAGGAGAAGCAGAGGGAAAAGCAGAAGAACGAGAAGGAGAAGGAGAAACAGAAGGAGAAGCAGAAAGAGAAGCAGAAGAAGGAGCAGGAGAAGGAAAAGCAGCAGGAGAAGCAGAAAGAGAAGAAGAAAGAAAAGCAGAAGGAGAAGCAGGAGATGCAGAAACAGGAGAAGAACAAGCAGAAGAAACAGGAGAAGGACAAGAAGCAGAAGCAGAATGAGAAGCAGAAAGAGAAGGAGGGGAAGCAGAAGAAGCAGAAGCAGGAGAATCAGAAGCATAAGAATCTGAAGAAGCAGAAGCAGAACCTGAAGCAGAAGGAGAAGCAGGAGAAGCAGAAGAATCAGAATCTGGAGAAGCAGAATGAGAAGCAGAAGGAGAAGCAGAAGCAGAAAGAGAATCAAAAGCAGAAGGAGAAGCAGAAGAAACAGAAGAAGTAGAAGCAGTAGCAGTTGTAGCAGAAGCAGAAGGAAAAGCAGAAGAACAAGAAGGAGAAGGAGAAACAGAAGGAGAAGCAGAAGGAGAAGCAGAAAGAGAAGCAGGTAAAGCAGAAGAAGAAGAAGCAGAAGGAGAATCAGAAGGAGAAGCAGAAGA
>NW_012313130.1:0-2218 GCF_000151885.1 Dipodomys ordii | reverse complement strand
GAAACAGAAGCAGAAGTAGAAGCTGAAGCAGAAGGAGAAGCAGCAGAACAAGTAGAACCAGAAATTCAGGCAGGAGAAACAGAAGAAGCAGAAGCAGAAAGAGAAGCAAAAAGAGAAGCAGAAGGAGAAGTAGAAGAAGCAGCAGAAGGAGAAGCAGCAGAAGAAGCAGAAAAACAAGCAGGAGAAGCAGAAGCAGAAAGAGAAGTAGAAGCAGAAGAAGCAGAAGCAGAAGAAGAAGCAGTAGAAGCATAAGAAGCAGAAGCAGGAGAAGCAGAAACAGGAGAAGCAGAAGCAGAAGAACAAGAAGAAGCATAAGAAGCAGAAGCAGAAGCAGAGGGAGAAACAGAAGGAGAAGGAGCAGCAGAAGGTGAAGCAGAAGGAGATGAAGAAGCAGAAAGGGAAGCAGAAACAGAAGGAGAAGAAGAAGGATTAGTTGGAGAATCAGAAGGAGCAGAAGCAGAAAGAAAAGCAGAAGAAGGAGAAGGAGAAGCAGAAGCACAGGAAAGGAAGGAGAAGCAGAAGAAGCAGAAGCAGGAGAAGCAGAAGAAGAAGAAGAAGAAAGAGAAGAAGGAGAAGGAGCAGAAGGAGAAGCAGAAGCAGAAGGAGAAGCAGAAAGAGAAGGAGAAGAAGCAGTAGCAGGAGAAGCAGAAGCACAAGAAACAGAAGAAGCTGAAGAAGCAGAAGCAGGACCTGAAGCAGAAGAAACAGAACAAGCAGAAGAAGCAGTAGCAGAAGCAGAACGAGAAGCAGAAGAAGAAGAAGGAGAAGGAGAAAGAGAAGGATTAGGAGTAGGAAGAGCAGAAGGAGAATCAGAAGCAGAACGAAAAGCAGAAGGAGCAGCAGAAGGAGAAGCTGAAGGAGCAGCAGAAGGAGAAGCAGAGGAAGGAGAAGCAGAAGTAGAAGAAGCAGCAGAAGGAGAAGCAGAAGCAGAAGAAGCAGCAGAAGGAGAGGCAGGAGAAGCAGAAGAAGCAAAAGCAGAAGGAGAAGCAGAAGTAGAAGAAGGAGAAGGAGAAGGAAGGGCAGCCGAAGCAATAGGAGAAGCAGAAGGAGAAGCAGAAGAATGAGAAGAAGAAAGAGAAGCAGGAGAAGCACAAATGCAGAAGCAAGAGAAGCAGAAACAGAAGAAGAAGAAGAAAAGAAGAAGAAGAAGAAGAAGAAGAAGTAGAAGAAGAAGAAGAAGAAGAAGAAGAAGACGAAGAAGAAGAAGAAGAAGAAGAAGGAGAATCATAAGGAGAAGCAGTAGAAGCAGAAGAAGCAGAAGCAGGAGAAGCAGAAGCAGAAGAAAAAGAATAAGCAAAAGAAGCAGAAGCAGAAGCACTGGGAGAAGCAGAAGCAGAAGGAGAATGAGAAGCAGAAGGAGAAGCAGAAGCAGAAAGAGAAGCAGAAACTGAAGGACAACGAATGGAGAAGCAGGAGAATCAGAAGAAGCAGAAGTAGAAGCATAAGAAACAGAAGCAAAAGAAACAGAAGAAACAGAAGCAAAAGAAACAGAAGAAGGAGAAGAGCAGAAGCAGAAGCAGAAGGAGAAGCAGAAGCAGAAGGAGAAGCAGAAAGAGAAGGAGGGGAAGAAGAAGAAGCAGAAGCAGGAGAAGCAGAAGCATAAGAATCCGAAGAAGCAGAAGCAGAACCTGAAGTAGAAGAAGAAGCAGAAGAAGCAGAATCTGGAGAAGCAGAAGGAGAAGCAGAAGCAGAAAGAGAAGCAAAAGCAGAAGGAGAAGCAGAAGAAACAGAAGAAACAGAAGCAGTAGCAGAAGAAGCTGAAGATGTAGAAGCAGAAAAAGAAGCACAAGAAATAGCAGAAGAACGAGAAGGAGAAGGAGAAACAGAAGGAGAAGCAGAAGGAGAAGCAGAAAGAGAATCAGGAAAAGCAGAAGAAGCAGAAGCAGACGGAGAAGCAGAAGAAGGAGAAGGAGAAGCAGAAGCAGAAGAAGAAGCAGAAGGAAAAGCACAAGCAGAAGGAGATGCAGAAGGAGAAGCAGGAGAAGCAGAAGAAGCAGAAGCAGAAGGAGAAGAACTAAAGAGAAGAAGCAGAAGCAGAAGAAGCAGAAGCAGATGTAGAAAGAGAAGCCGACGAAGAGAAGCAGAACGAGAAGCAGGAGAAGCAGAAGAAGCAGAAGATGCACGCGCAGAAGAAGAAGAAACAGAAGACGGAGAATGAGCAGAAGCCGATGAGAAGCAGAAGCAGAAAGAGAAGCAGGAAAAGCAGAAAAGCAGAAGC
>NW_012313129.1:0-2218 GCF_000151885.1 Dipodomys ordii | reverse complement strand
TTCTTCTGTTTCTTCTTCTTCTTCTTCTTGTGATTCTCCCGCTTCTGCTTCTTCTGCTTCTCCTGCTTGTCCTTCTCGTTCTGCTTCTCCTTGTCCTTCTCCTTCTTCTGCTTCTCTTTCTGCTTCTTCTTCTGCTTCTACTGATTCTCCAACTTCTCCTTCTTCTTCTCCTTCTGTTTCTGCTTCTCTTTCTTCTTCTGCATCTCCTTCTGCTTCACCTTCTGCTGCTCCTTCTCCTTCTTCTGTGTCTCCATCTGCTTCTGCTTCTTATGCTTCTTCTTTTTCTTCTGCTTCTGCTTCTCCTGCTTCTGCTTCTTATGCTTCTACTGCTTCTTCTTCTGCTTCTGCTTCTTCTGCTTCTTCTGCTTCTACTTCTCTTTCTGCTTCTGCTTCTCCTACTTCTTTTTCTGCTTCTTCTGCTGCTTCTCCTTCTGCTGCTTCTTCTACTTCTTCTTCTGCTTCTCTTTTTGCTTTTCCTTCTGCTTCTGCTTCTGCTTCTTCTGTTTCCCCTGCCTGAATTTCTGGTTCTACTTCTTCTGCTGCTTCTCCTTCTGCTTCTGCTTCTACTTCCGCTTCTGTTTCTGCTTCTTCTGCTTCTTCTCTTTCGGCTTCTCCTGCTTCTGCTTCTTGTGCTTCTCCTGCTTCTCTTTCTCCTTCTCATTCCGCTTCTGCTTCTCCTTCTGCTTCTCCTCCTTCTCCTTCTCCTACTTGTGCTTCTACTTCAGCTTCTGTTTCTTCTGCTTCTCCTGCTCTTCCTTCTGCATCTCCTGCTTGTGCTTGTCCAATTGCTTCTGCTTCTGCTTCTGCTTCTCCTTCTCCTTCTCCTTCTTTTGCTTCTCCTTTTGCTTCTGCTTCTTCTGTTTGTCCTTCTTCTCCTTCTGCTTCTGCTTCTTCTGCTTCTCCTGCTTCTCCTTCTGCATCTTCTTCTGCTTCTCCTTCTCCTTCTTCTGCTTCTCCTTCTGATTCTCCTTCTGCTTCTTCTTCTGCTGCTTTACCTGCTTCTCTTTCTGCTTCTCCTTCTGTTTCTCCTTCTGTTTCTCCTTCTCCTTCTTGTTCTTCTGCTTTTCTTTCTGCTTCTCGTTCTGCTTCTGCTACAACTGCTACGGCTTCTACTTCTTCTGTTTTTTCTGCTTCTCCTTCTGCTTTTGATTCTCTTTCTGCTTCTGCTTCTCCTACTGCTTCTCATTCTGCTTCCCCAGATTCTGCTTCTTCTGCTTCATCTGCTTCTCCTTTTGCTTCAGGTTCTGCTTCTGCTTCTTCGGATTCTTATGCTTCTGCTTCTCCTGCTTCTGCTTCTTCTGTTTCCCCTACTTCTATTTCTGCTTCTCCTTCTGTTTCTGCTTCTCCCTCTGCTTCTGCGTCTTGTCCTTCTCCTGTTTCTTCTGCTTCTGCTTCTCCTGTTTCTGCATCTCCTGCTTCTCCTTCTGCTGCTCTTTCTGCTTCTCCTGCTGCTTTTCCTTCTCCTGCTCCTTCTTCTGCTTCTCTTTCGGCTTCTCCTTCTGTTTCTCCTTCTCTTTCTCCTTCTCTTCATCTGCTTTTGCTTCTGCTTCTGCATCTTCTGCTTCTTCTGCTACTGCCTCTGCTTCTTTTGTTTCTTCTGCTTCTCCTTCTGTTTCTCCTTCTGCTTTTGCTTCTCTTTTTGCTTCTGCTTCTCCTTCTGCTTCTCCAGATTCTGCTTCTTCTGCTTCTCCTGCTTCTCCTTCTGCTTCAGGTTCTGCTTCTGCTTCTTCGGATTCTTATGCTTCTGCTTCTCCTGCTTCTGCTTCTTCTGTTCCCATCCTTCTCTTTCTGCTTCTCCTTCTGTTTCTGCTTCTCCTTCTGCTTCTTGTCCTTCTCCTGTTTCTTCTGCTTCTCCTGTTTCTGCATCTCCTGCTTTTCCTTCTGCTGCTCTTTCTGCTTCTCCTGCTGCTTATCTTTCTACTGCTCCTTCTTCTGCTTCTCTTTCTGCTTCTCCTTCTGTTACTCCTTCTCCTTCTCCTTCTAATTCTTCTGCTTTTCCTTCCGCTTCTCCTTCTGCTTCTGCATCTTCTGCTTCTTCAGCTACTGCCTCGGCTTCTTCTGCTTCTCCTTCTGCTTCTCCTTCTGCTTTTGCTTCTCTTTCTGCTTCTGCTTCTCCTGCTTCTGCTTCTCCTGCTTCGGCTTCTACTGCTTCTCGTTCTGCTTCTCTTTCTTCTTCTCCTTCTCTTTCTCCTTCTTCTGCTTCTCCTTCTGCTCTGCT
>NW_012313128.1:0-2218 GCF_000151885.1 Dipodomys ordii | reverse complement strand
ACAGGGGGACACAGCGGCGACACAGAGGGGACTCAGCGGGGGACACAGCGCGGGACACAGCGGGGACACTGCAGGACACAGCAGGACAAAGCGGGGGACACAGCGGGACACAGCGGGCCACAGCGGGGGACCCAGCGGGGGACAGCGGAGACAGAGAGTGGCCACAGCAAGACACAGCGGTGACACAACTGGACACAGCGGGATACACAGCGGGACAGAGCGGGCACACAGCGGGGACACAGCGGGACACAGCGGGACACAGCGGGGACACAGTGGGACACAGCGGGACAAAGCGGGAGACACAGCGGGACACAGCAGGCACACAGCGGGGACACAGCGGGACACAGCGGGACACAGCGGGGACAAAGCGGGACACAGCTGGACACAGCGGGACACAGCGGTGGACACAGCGACACACAGTGGTGGTCCCAGTGAGGACACAGCAGGACACAGCAGGGACAAAGCGAGGACACAGCTGGGGACACAGTGGTGGACACAGCAGGACACAGCAGGGAACACAGCGAGGACACAGCGGGACACAGCGGGACACAGCGTCGATACAGAGAGGACACAGCGTTACACAGCGTGGTACACAGCGTGCTACACAGCTGTGGACACAACGGGACACAGTGGGGGCACAGCCGGACACAGCGGTACACAGTGGGACACAGCGGGGACAAAGCGTGAGACACAGCGGGGGACAGAGAGGGAGACAGTAGGGGACTCAGCGAGGACACAGCGGCACACAACGGGACACAGCGGGAAACAGAGGTGAACCTGCGGGGACACAGCGGGACACAGCAGGACACAGCGGGGACACAGCGAGGACACAGCGGCACACAAAGGGACACAGCGGGAAACAGAGGTGAACCTGCGGGGACACAGCGGGACACAGCGAGGAAAAAAGCGAGGCCACAGCAGAACACAGCGTGGGACACAGCGAGGACACAGCGGGACACAGCGGGACACAGCGGCGACAAAGCAGTAGACACAGTGGGACACACTGGCGGACACGGCGGGACATAGCTGGGGACACAGGGAGGACACAGCGGGACCCAGTGGGACCCAGCGTCGATACAGCAGGGACACAACGGGACACAGCGAGGTACACAGCTGGGGACACAACGGGACACAGCGGGGGACACAGCAAGGACACAGCGGGACACAGCGGGACACTGCGGGAACATAGCGGGACACAGTGGGGGACACAGCGGAACACAGCGGGACACAGCTGGGGACATAGCGGGGACACAGCGGTATACAGCGGGGGACACAGGGGGGACACAGCGTGACACAGCGGAACAAAGCGGGGGACAAAGCGGGAGACAGCGGGGGACACAGCGACGACAGAGCGGGACACAGCGGGACACAGCGGGGACAAAGCAGTAGACACAGCGGGACACAGTGGCAGACACGGCGGGACATAGCTGGGGACACAGGGAGGACACAACGGACCCAGTGGGACCCAGCGTCGATACAGCGTGGACACAGCGGGACACAGCGAGGTACATAGCTGGGGACACAACGGGACACAGCGGGGGACACAGCGAGGATACAGCGGGACACAGCGGGACACTGCGGGAACATAGAGGGACACAGCGGGGTACACAGCGGGACACAGCGGGACACAGCTGGGGACATAGCGGGGACACAGTGCGACACAGCGGGGGAAACAGTGAGGGCATAGCGTGACACAGCGGGGACACAGTGGGGGACAAAGCGGGAGACAGCGGGGGACACAGCGAGGACACAGTAGGACACAGCGGCCACAAAGAGGGGACTCAGCGGTGGACAGAGCGGGGGACAAAGAGGGACATCACGGGACACAGTGTGACACAGTGGGACACAGCGGGACACTGTGGGGACACAGCAGGACAAAGCGGGGGACACAGCGGGACACAGCGGGCACACAGAGGGGACACAGCGGGACACAGCGGGGACAGAGCGGGACACAGTCGGACACAGCGGGACACAGCGGGGGACACAGCGGGAGACAAAGAGGGACACCACGGAACACAGCGGGACACAGCAGGAAACAGCAGTGACACTGCGGGGACACAGTGGGACACAGCGGGGGACACAGCGGGACACAGAGGGGGACAGAGCGGGACACAGTGGGGGACACAGCCGGACACAGCAGGGGAAACAGTGGGGGACACAGCGGGACACAGCGGGACACAGCGAGGACACAGCGGGACAGAGCGGGACACTGCAGTGA
>NW_012313127.1:0-2218 GCF_000151885.1 Dipodomys ordii | reverse complement strand
TCTCACACAGTGGGACACAGCGGGGGACACAGGGGGACACAGCGGGGACACAGCGTGACTCAGCGGGGGACACAGCAGTATACAGCAGGACACAGCAGGGAAAACAGCAGGGTCACAGTGGGGGACACAGCGGGACACAGCGGGTCACAGCGGGGGACACAGCGGGACACAGCAGGGGACACAGAGTGGTACACAGCGGGACAAAGCGGGACACAGCGTCAATACAGCGGGGACACAGCGGGACACAGAGTGGTACACAGCTGGGGACACAACGGGACACAGCAGGGGTCACAGAGAGGACACAGGGGAACACAGCGAGGGACACAGCGAGGACACAGCGGGTCACAGCGGGACACAGTGGGGACACAGCAGGGACACAGCAGGGACACAGCGGGGGACACAGCGGGACACAATGGGACACAGCGGGGGACACAGCAGGACACAGCAGGGGACAGCGCGGGGTACACAGTGGGTCACAATGGGACACAGCATCGATACAGCGGGGACACAGCGTTACACAGCGGGGTACACAGCTGGGGAAACAAAGGGACACAATGGGGGACACAGCGGGTCACAGCGGGACACAGTGGGACACAGCGGGGCAAAGCGTGAGACACAGCGGGGAACAGAGAGGGAGACAGCGAGGGACACAGCGAGGACACAGCAGGACACATCGGGGACACAGCGGGGACTCAGCGGGGGACACATCGAGGGACAAAGCGGGACACCACGGAACACAGCGGGACACAGCGGGAAACAGCGGTGACCCTGCGGGGACACAGCGGGACACAGCGGGGGACACAGCGGGACACAGTGGGTGACACAGCAGAACCCAGTGGGGGACAGAGCGTGGGACACAGCGAGACACAGTGGGGACAAAGCTGGACACAGCGGGGTACATAGCGGGACACAGCGGGGACACAGCAGGGGACACAAAGGGACACAGTGGGGGACACAGCGGGACACAGCAGAACACAGTGGAAAACAGAGGGGACAAAGCGAGAGACACAGCAGGGGACAGAGCAGGAGACTGCAGGGGACACAGCGAGGACACAGCCGGACACAGCGGGTGACACAGCGGGGACTCAGCGGGGGACACAACGGGGGACAAAGCGGGACACAACGGAACACAGCGGGACACAGCGGGAAACAGCAGTGACTCTGCGGGGACACAGCGGGACACAGCGGGGGACACAGTGGGACACAGCGGGGGGACACAGCGGAACACAGCTGGACAAAGCGGGACCCAGCGGGACCCAGCCTCAATACAGCGGGGACACAGCGGGACACAGTGTGGTACACAGCTGGGGACACAACGGGACACAGCAGGGGACATAGCGAGGACACAGCGGAACACAGTGTTGAACACAGCGAGGACACAGCGGGACACAGTGGGACACAGTGGGGACACAGCAGGGACACAGCAGGGGCACAGCGGGGGACACAGCGGGACACAACGGGACATAGCGGGGGACACAGCAGGACAGCGGGGGACAGCGCGGGGAACACAGCGGGTCACAACGGGACACAGCGTCGATATAGCTGGGACACAGCGTTACACAGCGGGGTACACAGCTGGGGAAACAAAGGGACACAGTGGCGGACACAGCGGGATACAGTGGGACACAGTGGGGCAAAGCGTGAGACACAGCGGGGAACAGAGCGAGAGACAGCGGGGGAAACAGCGAGGACTCAGCATGACACAGCAGGGACACAGCGGGGACTCAGCGGGGGACACAGCGAGGGAAAAAGCGGGACACCACGGAACACAGCGGGACACAGCGGGAAACAGCGGTGACCCTGCGGGGACACAACGGGACACAGCAGGACACAGCGGGGGACACAGCTGGACACAGCGGGGGACACAGTGGGGGACACATCGGGACACTGAGGGTCACAGCAGGGACACAGCGCCACACAGCGGGACACAGCAGGACACAACGGGGGACTCAGCAGGACACAGCGTCGAAACAGCATGGACACAGCGTTACACAGCGGGTTACACAGCTGGGGACACAAAGGGACACAGTGGGGGACACAGCGGGATACAGCGGGACACAGTGGGACACAGACGGGACAAAGCATGAGACACAGCAGGGGACAGAGCGGGGGACAGTGGGGAACACAGCGAGGACACAGCGAGACACAGCGGGGACACAGCGGGGACTCAGCGGCGGACACAGCGGGGGACAATACGGGACACCACGGAACACAGCAG
>NW_012313126.1:0-2218 GCF_000151885.1 Dipodomys ordii | reverse complement strand
GTATCGAATCTGTGTCCCCCTGGGACCCACTGTGCCATCGCTGTGTCCTCGTTGTGTTCCCCGCTGTGTCCCGCTGTCTCCCCGCTGTGTGGCCACTGTCTCCTGCTGTGTATCCCGCTGTGTCCAGCTGTGTCCCCGCTGTGTCCCGCTGTGTCCCCCTCTCTGTCCCCCGCTGTGTCCGGCTGTGGCCCCCTCTGTGTCCCGCTGTGTCCCGTTGTGTCCAACGCTTTGTCCCGGTTTGTCCTCGCAGTGTCCCCGCTGTGTCCCACTGTGTCCCGTGGTGTCCTGATTTGTCCCTCGCTGTGTCCCCCGCTTAGTCCCCTCTATTTCACCGCTGTGTCCCGCTTTGTCCTCGCTGTGTCCTCCGCTGTCTCCAGCTTTGTCCCCCGCTGTGTCTCACTCTGTAACGCTGTGTCCCCGCTTTGTCCATTGCTGTGTACAACTGTGTCCCGCTTTGTACCCTGCTGTGTCCCGCTATGTTCCTGCAGTGTCCCTGCTGTGTCCCGCTGTGTCCCGCTATGTTCCCCGCTGTGTCCCGCTGTGTCTACTGCTGTGTCCCTGCTGTGTCCCGCTGTGTCCGGCTGTGTCCCACAGTATGCGCGCTGTGTCCCACACTGTGTTGCGCTCTGTCCTCGCTGTGTTCCCCGATGTGTCCCTTTGTGTCCCCAGCTGTGTACCCACTGTGTCCCGCTGTATCCCCGCTGTATCGACGCTGTGTCCCGCTGTGTCTCACTGGGTCCCGCTGAGGTTCTCGTTGTGTTCCCCGCTGTGTCCCGCTGGGTACCCCTCTGTGTCCCCCTCTGTGTCCCGCTGTGTCCCCCGCTGTGTCCCACTGTGTCCCGCTGTGTCCCGCTGTGTACTGCTGTGTCCCGGCTGTGTCCCGCTGTGTACCCCTCAGTGTCCCCCTATGTGTCCCGCTGTGTCCCCCGCTGTGTCCCGCTATGTCCCGCTGTGTCCTCCGCTGTGTCCCTGCTGTGTCCCCGCTGTGTCCTGCTCTATACTGCAGTGTCCCCCGCTGAGTCCCGCTGTGTCCCCGCTGTGTCCCGCTGTGTCCTCCCTGTGTCCCCCGCTGTGTCCCCCTGTGTCCCGCCCTGTCCCCCGCTTTGTCCCCCGCTCTGTCCTCACTGTGTCCCCCGCTGTGTCCCACTGTGTCCACTTCTGTGTCCTTGCTGTGTCCCACTTTTTCCCCCGCTGTGTTCCGCTGTGTCCTCGCTGTGTCCCCCGCTGTGTCCCGCTGTGTCCTCGCTGTGTCCCCCGCTGTGTCCCGCTGTGTCCCACTTTGTACTACTGTGTCCCCCTCTGAGTTCCGCTGTGTCCCCGCTGTGTCCCAATGTGTCCTCGCTGTGTCCCGCTCTGTCCCGCTCTGTCCCCACTGTGTCCCGCTGTGTTCCGCTGTGTCCCCACTGTGTGCCCGCTGTGTCCCGCTGTGTACCCCGTTGTGTCCAGCTGTGTCCCCGCTATTTCTCGCTGTGTCCCCTCTCTGTCCCCTGCTGTCCCCCGCTGTGTCCCCCTCTGTGTCCCGCTTTGTCCCGCTTTATCCCCCGTTTTGTCCCGCTGTGTCCCTGCAGTGTCCCCGCTGTGTCCCGCTGTGTCACACTGTGTCCCGTGGAGTCCCGCTTTGTCCCCCGCTGTGACCTCACTGTGTTTCCCGCTCTGTCCCGCTGTGTCCACTGCTGTGTCCCCGCTGTGTCCCGCTGTTTCCCCCGCTGTCTCCCGCTGTGTCCTCGCTGTGTCCCCCGCTGTCTCCTGCTTTGTTCCACGCTGTGTCCCCCGCTGTGTAAATCTGTGTCCCGTTGTGTAACCCGCTGTGATCCGCTATGTTCCAACAGTATCCCCGCTGTGTCCCGCTGTGTCCCCGCTGTGTCCCGCTGTTTCCCCTGCTGTGTCCTCGCTGTGTTCCCCGCTGTGTCTCGCTGTGTACCCCTCAGTGTCCCCCTATGTGTCCCGCTGTGTCTTAGCTGTGTCCCCCGCTGTGTCCCACTGTGTCCTCCGCTGTGTCCCTGCTGTGTCCCCGCTGTGTCCTGCTGTATACTGCAGTGTCCTCCGCTGAGTCCCGCTGTGTCCCCGCTGTGTCCCGTGGTGTCCCAGTTTGTCCCCCGCTGTGACCTTGCTGTGTTTCCCGCTCTGTCCCGCTGTGTCCACTGCTGTGTCCCCACTGTGTCACGCTGTTTCCCCTGCTGTGTCCCGCTGTGTCCTCGCTGTGTTGCCCCGCTGTGTC
>NW_012313125.1:0-2218 GCF_000151885.1 Dipodomys ordii | reverse complement strand
GTGTCCGGCTGTGTCCTCGCTCTGTCTCATTCAGTGTCCAGCTGTGTCCTCCCTGTGTCCCCCGCTGTGTCCCGCTGAGTCCCCTGCTGTGTCCTGCTGTGTCCTGCTGTGTCATGCTCTGTCCCATCTGTGTCCCTCTGTGTCCAGCTCTGTCCCCGTTGTGTGTCCGCTGTGCCCCGCTGTGTACCCTTCTGTGTCCATCTGTGTCCCCTCTGTGTCCCGCTGTGTCCCTTCTCTGTCCCCCGCTGTCCACCGCTGTGTCCCCAGTTTGTGTCCCGCTGTGTCCCACTGCGACCCGCTGTGTCCCGCTGTGCCCCCACTGTGTCCCGTTGTGTCCACAGCTTTGTACCATGCTGTGTAAGGCTGTGTCTCCGCTGTATCGACGCTGTGTCCCGCTGGGTCCCGATGTGTCCTCGCTGAGTTCCCCGCTGTGTCCAGCTGTTTCCCCCACTTTGTCCCCCACTGTGTCCTCGCTCTGTCCCCCGCTGTGTCCCTCTGTGTCCCTCTGTGTCCTCGCTGTGTCCCCCTCTGTGTCCTGCTGTGTCCCCCGCCGTGTCCCGCTGTGTCCCGCTGTGTCCCGCTGCGTCCCCGCTGTGTCCCGCTGTGTCCCGCTTTGTCCCCCACTGTGTCCCGCAGTGACCCCGCTGTGTCCCGCTCTGTCCCACTGTGTCCCGTGGTGTCCCGCTTTGTCCCCCGCTGTGTCCCCGGCTGAGTCTCGCTGTGTCCCCACTGTGTCCTTTCTGTGTCCCCCGCTGTGTCCTGCTCTGTTCCCCACTGTGTCTCCCGTTTTGTCCCCGCTGTGCCCGCTGTGTCCCGCTGTGTCCCGCTGTGTCCCCCCCTGTGTCCCGTTGTGTCAACAGCTGTGTACCCCGCTGTGTCCCTGCTGTATCGACGCTGTGTCTCGCTGGGTCCTGTTGTGTTTCTCTCTGTGTTCCCCACTGTGTCCCGCTGTGTCCCCCGCTGTGTCACTCGCTGTGTCCCCCGCTGTGTCCCGCTGTGTCCCCGCTGTGTCCCGTTGGGTCCCGCAGTGTCCCCCGCTAAGTCCCGTTGTGTCACCGCTGTGTCCTGCTGTGTCCCCGCTCTATCGACGATGTGTCCCGCTGGGTCCCGCTGTGTCCTCTCTTTGTTCCCCGCTGTGTCCCGCTGTGTCCCCCGCTGTGTCTCTCGCTGTGTCCGGCTGTGTCCCCGGCTGTGTCCGGCTGTGTCCCGCTTTGTCCCCCGCTGTGTCCCGCTGTGTCCCCCGCTGTGCCCCGCAGTGTCCCGCTGTGTCCCCCTGTGTCCTCGCTGTGTCCCCCCTGTTACCCCGCTGGGTCCTGCTGTGTCCCGCTGTGTCCCGCTGTGTCCCCCGCTTTCTCCCGCTGTGTCCCCGCAGTGTCCCGCTGTGTCCCGCTGTGTCCCACTGTGTCATGTGGTGTCCTGCTTTGTCTCCCGCTATGTCCAGTGCTGAGTCCCCTCTGTGTCCCCGCTGTGTCCCGCTGTGTCCCCCGCTGTTTCCCGCTGTGTCCCCCGCTGTGTCCCTCGCTGTGTCCCCCTCTGTGTCCCACTGTGTCCCGCTGTGTCATCCGCTGTGTCCTTGTTGTGTCCCTGCTGGGTCCCGCTGTGTCACCGCTGTGTCCCCGCTCTATAGACGCTGTGTCCTGCTGTGTCCCCCGCTGTGTCCCGTTGTGTCCCGCTGTGTCCCCCGCTGTGTCCCGCTGTGTCCCCGCAGGTTCACCGCTGTTTCACGCTGTGTCCTGCTGTGTTCCGTGGTGTGTCTCTCGCTGTGTCCCGCTGTGTCCCCGGCTGTGTCCGGCTGTGTCCCGCTGTGTCCCCCGCTGTGTCTTTGCTGTGTCCCAGCTGTGTCCCGCTGTGTCCCTCAGTGTCTCCAGCTGTGTCCCGCTGTGTCACCGCTGTGTCCCGCTTTGACCTCGCTGTGTCCCCCGCTGTGTCCCGCTTTGTGCCTGCTGTGTAACCCGCTGTGTCCCTCTGTGTCCCCCGCTGTGTCCCGCTGTGTCCCCTGCTGTGTCCCCACTGTGTCACGCTGTGTTTCGCTGTGTCCGGCTGTGTCCTCGCTCTGTCTCCCTCAGTGTCCAGCTGTGTCTTCCCTGTGTCCCCCGCTGTATCCCGCTGAGTCCCCTGCTGTGTCCCGCTGTGTCCCGCTGTGTCACACTCTGTCCCCTCTGTGTCCAGCTCTGTCCAACAGTTGTGTGTCCACTGTGCCCCGCTGTGTACCCTTCTG
>NW_012313124.1:0-2218 GCF_000151885.1 Dipodomys ordii | reverse complement strand
CTTCTCCTTCTTCTTCTTCTTCTTCTTCATCTTCTTCTTCTTCTTCTTCTTCTTCTTCTTCTTCTTCTTCTTCTTCTTCTTCTTCTTCTTCTTCTTCTTCTTCTTCTCTTTCTTTTGCTTCTGCTTTTCCCGCTTCTTCTGCTTCTAATGCTTTTCTTTCTGCTTCTCATTCCGCTTCTGTTTCTCCTTCGGCTTCTCCTATTGCTTCTGATGCTCTTCCTTCTCCTTCTCCTACTTTTGCTTCTCCTTCTGCTTCTGCTTCTCCTTCTGCTTCTCCTTATATTTCTCTTTCTCCTTCTCGTTCTTCTGCTTCTACTTCTGCTTTTGCTTCTGCTACTTATGCTTCTTCTGTTTCTTTTGCTTCTGCTTCAGTTGCTTTTGCTTCTTAGCTTCTCCTGCTTCTCCTGCTTCTGTTTCTGCTTCTTCTTCTTCTTCTCTTTCGGGTTCTCCTGCTTCTGCTTCTTGTGCTTCTCCTGCTTCTCTTTCTGCTACTCATTCTGCTTCTGCTTCTCCTTCTGCTTCTGCTTCTCCTCCTTCTCCTTCTCCTTCTCCTACTTCTGCTTCTCCTTCAGCTTCTGCTTCTTCAGCTTCTCCTGCTTCTCCTTCTGCATCTCCTTCTGCTTGTGCTTGTTCTTATGCTTCTTCTTCTGCTTCTGCTTCTCCTGCTTCTTTTTGTTCACCTTTTGCTTCTCCTGCTTCTCCTTCTGCATCTCCTTCTGCTTGTGCTTGTTCTTATGCTTCTTCTTCTGCTTCTGCTTCTCCTGCTTCTTTTGGTTCACCTTTTGCTTCTGCTTCTTCTGCTTTTCCTGCTTCTCCTTCGGCTTCTCCCTCTGCCTCTCCTTCTGCTTCTCTTTCTGTTTCTCCTTCTCCTTCTCGTTCTTCTGCTTTTTCCTTCTGCTTCTCCTTCGGCTTCTACATCTTCTCCTTCTCCCTCTGCTTCTGCTTCTCCTGCTTCTGCTTCTTCTGCTTCTTCTGCTTTCTCCTGCTTCTGCTTCTGCTTCTCCTTCTGCTTCTCCTTCTGCTTCTTCCTCTTCTGCTTCTGCTTCTCCTTTTGCTCCTTCTTCTCCTTTTGCTGCTTCTTCTTCTTCTGCTTCTCCTGCTTCAGCTTCTTCTGCTTCTCCTTCTACTCTTTCTCCTTCTGCTTCTGCTTCTCTTTCTGCTACTCCTTCTCCTTCTTCTGTTTCTTACACTCCTTCTGCTTCTTTTGCTTATTCTTTTTCTTCTGCTTCTGCTTCTTCTGCTTCTCATGCTTCTGCTTCTTCTGTTTCTCCTTCTGCTTCTCCTTCTTCTTCTCCTTCTGCTTCTGCTTATCCTTCTGCTTCTCCTACTCCTAATCCTTCTCTTTTTCCTTTTCCTTCTTTTTCTCCTGCTTCTCTCTCTGCTTCTCCTTCTCCTTCTCCTTCTCCTTCTTCTTCTTCTTCTTCTTCTTCTTCTTCTTCTTCTTCTTCTTCTTCTTCTTCTTCTTCTTCTTCTGCTTCTGCTTCTGCTTCTATTTCTGCTTCTGCTTATTATTCTTCTGCTTCTCCTTCTCCTTCTTCTGCTTCTCCTTCTCCTTCTGCTTCTCCTTCTGCTTCTGCTTCAATTTCTCCTTCTTCTGCTTCTCATTCTGCTTCTTCGTCTGCTTCCCATGCTTCTGCTTCTTCCGCTTCTCCTTCTGATTCTCCTTCTTCTTCCCCTTCTGCTTAGCCTTCTGCTTCTCCTACTCCTAATCCATCTCTTTCTGCTTAGCCTTCTGCTTCTCCCCCTGCTTCTCCCCTCTCCTTCTCCTTCTCCTTCTTTTTCTCCTGCTTCTCCCTCTACTTCTACTTCTCCTTCTCCTTCTTCTTCTTCTTCTTCTTCTTCTTCTTCTTCTTCTTCTTCTTCTTCTTCTTCTTCTTCTTCTTCTTCTTCTTCTTCTTCTGCTTCTCCTTCTCCTCCTCATACACCTCCTCCTCCTCCTCCTGCTCAGCGCATGGGGCGCAAACATTAAAAACCTCAATGTAAATATTGAAGTAAGACTGATCAAAGTGGTGAATCAGTGAGCCCTACCCTTTGATAGGCTGCAAGTCCATGTATCAGTAAAATTGTTATACTAGGAATGATGTATTATGGGATGTGTGTAAAACCCAAGGCAACCGCAATGCATTCTGGGATGACAAGGCCAATTGATAAAAACAAGATACAAACATGAGGAAGGTCTCGGAAGCCGAGGAGGATCGCTATCGTGAATAAGATCTTG